>NW_026070336.1:0-3941 GCF_014885135.2 Alexandromys fortis
CAGACCTCATTACAGATGGTTGAGAGCCACCATGTGGTTGCTGGGAATTGAACTCAGGACCTTTGGAAGAGCAGGCAATGCTCTTAACCTCTGAGTCATCTCTCCAGCCCCCAAAATACTTTGATTTATATATGCTCACGAAACCTAAATCTACATTAACCTACAAATACATGAAAAGATACTTCGTATCAATCATCACAGGCAATTACAACCCAGAGCAATAACAGGTCACATATCACACTTGATAGAATCACTCCTAATTCCTTTAAATATAAAAGACTTGTCAATGAGGCTATGAAGAAATTAGAACCTTCGTGCTGATGGGACTGTAAATGGCATAGCCACTGTGGAAAACAGCATGGCAATTTTTCAGAACTCCAAACACAATTTTTTGAGCAATTCTGCTTTTAAATAATGAAAACCGTATTTTAAATAATCATCTGTGTATCCATGCTCATAGATAGTGGGAGAAGTCCTTATGTATATGTGTTGCTTTTATTGGTTAACGAATAAAGCTGTTTTGGCCAGTGGCTTAGCAGAATAGAGCTAGGCAGGAAAACTAAACTGAATTCTGGGAGAAAGAAGGCAGAGTCAGTGAGAAGCCATGTAGCCACCCACAGGAGACAGATGCGCCAGAACCTTGCCAGTAAGCCACAGCCATGTGGTGAAACACAGATTAATAGAAATGGGTTAATTTTAGATGTAAGAAACTAGCCAGTAAGAAGATTGAACTAATAGGCCAAGTAGTGATTTAATTAATACAGTTTCTGTGTGATTATTTTGGGTCTGAGAAGCTGGGAATGAACGAGCAACCTCCGACTACAGATTGGCGAGCCAACATGTGCCAGCTAAATCCACATAAAACCTGAGAGAGCTCGAAAAGGAATTTTGTATACAATATTCTTTCTGCATGTATGCCTGAAGGCCAGAAGAGGGCACCAGACCTCATTACAGATGGTTGTGAGCCACCATGTGGTTGCTGGGAATTGAACTCAGGACTTTTGGAAGGGCAGGCAATGCTCTTAACCGCTGAGCCATCTCTCCAGCTCGAAAAGGAATTCTAAACACAAAAGAATTAAGCACAGCTTCTTGGTAACCAGCATTTTTTTTAAAGTATATTAAAGGGTTATTTATTTAAGAGTAGACTCACAGATCACAGTCCTCTACATGAACAGGGAACAGGAACTGAATCTAGCAGCTGGAAGAAAGAGCAAGCGTGTGCTTCCCGTAGGCACTTATAGAATAAGAGGCAATGTCCAAGTGGGCTGGTATCTTAAAGGCTGCTGGCTGAAGGAGTTCCTACAGCACCTCCCCCTTTTGTTTAAATAAGAGAGTTCTAAGCCTATTACAAACTATATACAATAAGAACAAATATCAAATAAGAATTAGAATTACAATCAGCATAAACAATATGAAGCAAAAACATATGCTAAATGTTTCAATAATTATTCTATCATAAGGAGTCTGTCTTAAAAAAAAAGCTTGGCCGAGTCATACGAGGAAAGTAACTACATCTATCTAGTCTTCAACCCCATCGAAGATGTGAGAACATTACTTGAGTAAACAGGAAGTGCAATCAAGTAACTTCCAAAACGTCCTATAAATGACAGAGACAGTTGGCTACCTGGGCAGTCACCCAAAGTCTCATTTGTAACTTTGGAGCAACCAACTTTGTCTAAGGCCTAGAGGCAGGAAAGTTTTCAAAACTGTCTTACCCTGTCTTGGCAAGATTTGACAGTCTTTTTTCTTGTGTCCTGCTTGTCTTGTCTGGACACCGTGCATTTTGACAGTGGTCACCCCCGACTACACATAGAGGTAGTGTTCACAGTAGCCAAAGGTGTACCTCATATGTCTGTCACCCATGAATGAATGAACACAGTAGGGAGTACTTATAATTCTTGGGATTTTGTAAAGTAACACCATTCTGATACATGCTGCATTATTTGTTCTTTGAACTAGTGAGTATTAAAAGGAATTAACCTGTTCAAGCCGAATGCCATGCTAGGTTGGTAAGCATGTTACTGTTACTTTGTTCCTCCACTCAGGCTGAACTGATTCTTTTCAACTGGTTGGTGAAAATGTATAATTTTGAAAGCTGGTCTCTTCAGGATCCTACTTCTTACAGTCTGAGTTTGCTTGCATGTCATTAGCACAAGTGATTCAATTTGATCTACTTTGCTGAGTCCTGGAACAGGAACCTTTAACAGAAAGAAAGCAGAGTGGTGGCCAAAAGTGGTTGACAGGTTGTAAGCAATTTAAAAACATTTCTGCTTTGCTGCAGTAGGTAGCTATAGTTTGATTTATATTTGTGAAATTTTTCCAATTTTTCATACGGAGATCATAGCTTGTAGATGGGAAGTGGGAGATTCAGAGCCAAAGCGTTAGTGGAGACATCACGTAGAAGAAGGGTTTGTAGTACTGGGAAAAGCTTAGAGTGACATCAAACAGAAGAAGTAAGCAGACACAGGAAACACTTCCTCTGGACTTGTTAGAATGCCAAAGTGTAGGATAAGGCAATTGGAAAAAATGATTTTTAGTATCTGCTTTGGGCATGTGAATAGAGAGGTATTGTTATACAGCCACATAAAGATGTTGGCAAGGGGTAACATGAAGAGACTGTTTGCATCATAGATGAATGCTTTTATGAAAATACACAAATGATCAACAGGGGTCCAGATCTCTAATTACTGTTCTGGAAGAAGTAAGTTAACTCTTTCTACCCCAGATAGGAATCCATATCCACATGTATTTCAGCTCTGCACAAATGCCAGATACAAGAGCATACTCTGTTGTGTACATGCGTGTCTGCACTCTTGTCCAGCTGCCTCTTCTCTTGCTCATCCACTGCAACTGTGAGAAATTATCTTCTGTGCTTAACCCCACTGACCTGGTCACCACTCTTGGGAGAAAAAGGGTAGTGGGCTGATTGTTCATGTTGTTGGTTGCTCCAGACATGTGCTCTGGTTTGTAGAAAGATTGGTAAGAATAGCTACCAATTAGTTGTGTTGAACCACAATATATAGGAACTTAAAATATATAGAGAAGTGGCATCTATTTTTACTTTCTATTAACATGGTATAAGAACTACCTGTATCCTTTATTGTTAAAATCTGAAGCATAAAAGAAAGGAAACTCTTGGAAGCATCTATTTATTTATTTGTCTATTTATTGGTTGTTTTTTTTCAAAGCAGGGTCTCTCTACGCTATTCATTCATTCATTCATTGGTCTTTGTTTTGTTTTGTTTTTTTCAAGACAGGGTCTCTCTATGTAACTGGCTGTTCTGAAACTTACTATGTAGACCTGGCTGGCCATGAACTCAGAAATTCACCTGCCTCTCCCTTACAAGTACTGGGATTAAAGGCGTATGCCACTTTGTCTTGCTTAAGCATTTTTTTTTTACCAACCATTTCTTGGTAGTTATAGTACACCTAGGAAGAGGGAAGTCTGGTTGTGGAGGAACTGTAGCACTGGAGACTTGTTAGAAGAAAGTATAATAGAACTTGTCAGAGAGCTAAGTGGCAAGGGACAGAAAGTGATAACCAGGTAAGCTGAGAAGATTCATGTCATCTGTAGACTTGATCTAGAAGACTTGGTAGGAAACTTGCAGGCTGTTTGAAATCAACGAGACTGGTACTTGTTCAGTCATAACTATCATAAACATTCTGTCACTATAACAGCTACATATTAATTATGCAAGTATTAGGAGCTCAGGAAATATACAAAGTGTGGGATCCTGGTCTAGAAAGGCAAACAGTTTTATAGAAGTTTGTAGTTACTATAAGCCTTTACATGTCCAGGAATGGTTTTTGCCTATAGATGTGACATAACAGATTAGTTTCTGTTTTTAAACTGTTTTTAAACAGATTGTCAGTTTTTAAAAAAGATTTATCTATCTATCTATCTATCTATCTATCTATCTATCTATCTATCTATCTATCTA
>NW_026070337.1:0-3929 GCF_014885135.2 Alexandromys fortis
TAGGGACCCCATTGTCAGTTTGTGGAAACCTGTCCATTGTCTTAGCAACAGCCTGAGTTGTATGTGATTTCCATGCGACCCCCTTGGCCAACATCTCAACAGAATGCAACTCAGACTTGCTATTGGAAGCCTCATTTGATAACAAGAGATGAGCAGTTGAGGTTCCATATATTCTATAACTAGGAGATCTCATTGGGATCATCTTCATATAATTCAGGAATTTTCCACTGTTCTAGGTTTCCATATCATCACTCAAATGCCACTTGATTACAGCTATCTCTCTTTGAATTCTCTCCCTCTACTCTTTCTCCCCCTCCCTGCTACCTGCTTCTTCCATTCCTGTTCCTACCTACCCCACGTCCACCTGTAAAGTAAAATCTATGTGGTTATCGAATTTTGTCAAAAAATTGTTGAAAATGCTTGTCTTTCCCTGATGAATGACCTTGACATTGTTTCTGAACTCCCAGCTCTCTCTTTTGCTCTTGTGCCTGTCTTTATGACATCGTTGAAAACAATGCTAGAAGGCAGGGCAGATGCTCAGCAGGTGACGTGCTTTCTGTGAAAGGATGTGGGCATCTGTTTTACTCCCAGAACCCACGGGAAACAGCTGGGTATGGTGGCATGTGCTTAAATCCAGCGATGAGGAGGAGGATCACTGCGGCAGTCTTGAGTACTTGAGGAGCTATAGTCAGAGACTGTGACACAAAAAAATGATGCACAGCGCCTAACCAACAACACAAGGGTTGTCCTCTGGCCTTAGAACACATGAACATGAATGCACACACAAGTGCACTTTCAACTGATACCAAGGAAAGGACTTTTTCATCATTCTTATTAAACAAAGCACACACATTCTAAACACTTAAGGCAAGGAATAAACTGTTATTGTTTGAAAGTGAAATGGGCTCCTTTGGCACATGTCTGATATGACTGACTCCTAGGTGATTGCACTAGTTACAAAGGTTGGGTCCTTCCTGGGGTAGAGCCTTGCAAGAGAACAGATATCTAAAACCATCCTCAGCATCATATCAAGGTTCCTCTAACCTGGGTTGCAGAGATCCTGCCTGAAGAAAGGTGAGGAGGGGCTCTGAAATTCCACTCAATTGGACAGAATGAATTAATCATAATTCTAGACCTATTACTTCCTTGTAACATTTATACTGGGTACTGAAATATCTGGGGTTTGGTTACATCTTTAATATTATGAAGATGAGAGTAGTGGTTTCCATATTTTCTTATGTGGAATTATTTTCACAGTTACATGTGAAGAAAGCAGTACCACATTCAATGTTTTTCACCTTATCTGATATGGGATGTTTACTGGATCACACACAGCCAAGTTAGGATAGGGGCAAAATACACAGAATAATGAGCAAACTGGATGTGTCCTTCATTCAGAGTTAGGGAATGGACTTGATCACAGAATCTTCATATCTTGAGTGCCAGAGGGATAACTGAATACTTTGGAAGCATGAGTATATGAATTACACACCTAGAAACTATGAAGGAGAAAAAAAGAAATGATATTTTGTGGTTTGTCTTTACAATTCCAGTGCTAGAGAGCTAGAGACAGGCTTATTTCTGAAAGTTGCTAATCAGCCAGTCTAGCTTATTAGGAAACTTCCACAGTGAAGAGAGATCTTGTCTCAAAATAAACCAATCAATCAACCCAACAAACAAACAAACAAGAAACCATGTACTTTATGCCAGCACCTGGGAGGCAGAGGCAGGCAGAACCCTGTGTGTAAATGGAGGCTTTTCTCTGTCTGTTCCCGCCCCATTCCACAACCATTTCCAAATAATCACTCAGAGCCTTATATTAATTATTAATGTTTGGATGATGGCTCAGGCTTATTCGTAGCTAACTGACATTTAATCCATTTCTATTAATCTATGTATTGCCATATGGCTTGTGGATTCTACTAGTCTGCTAGTTTACTGTTCCTTGGGTGGCTGGATGACTTCTCCCAGACTCCGACCTTCTTCTCCTGTATCTCTACATGGATTTTCCACCTGGTTCTATCTTACCTTGACATTGGCCAAAGCAGCTTTATTTATCAACCAATGAGAGCAATATATATTCACAGTGTACAGAATGACATCCCACAACACCTGCAAGTTCAAGGTAATCCTGATCTACATAGAGAGTTCCAGAACATCCAGAGCTACGTAGAAAGACCCTATCTCAAAAAGAAAAAAAAGCAACCAAGGGAACTGTAGTTAAGTATGACTCCTGGAATTCACTGTATACACACACACACACACACACACACACACACACACACACATGCACACACACACGTAATCATATCACACTTCATATCTTTACATATTAGCCTTCAAAAAATTAAGAATGTGAATATATCTGGAGAAAGGTGTTTTAGAGAAATAAAGTAGAATGAGGTAACTTGCATTGTAGTCTTTATAAAATGTAGATTTACATCAGCAATAAATAAAAGGACACAATAAAATAGAAATTGGTATCCATGGGCAAGCCACAAAGAGAGGCTTTAGGGTTTCACCCACCAGAATCTTGGTCTTGTTCTCGAAAACTACAGAATACAGGAAGCTGAGTGTCTTATCTGCATCCACCCAGAAGGCAGGGTTTGGTTCTAGCAGACTAGCAATGTGTTCCATAGTGGCAATGTCTCAGAGAAGCAATGGATTAGAGCAAACAGAAGATGGGCATCAGCAGAATGGCGACAAGAGTGCTTCACCATGTTCCCGTATCTTGGTTATTTCCCATCACTGTGCCCAGTGATAACAGTCACAGGTATCTTTTGGGAAATGTTCTGATTTGCATTTAATTTCTTTTGTAGTGACTATAAATGAAATTTCATTTTTATCCATTGGATCATATGTTTGCTGTATTTCTGTTCTGCAGCAACTGCAATATATTAGCAATGCTGAGAAAAAACAGTAAGCAAAGTCACAGCTTCTTAGGTATTATTTTCTTAGATATCTTCTTAGGTATTATATTCACAGGCATGTGTTTTCTTCTGTCATTAGTTTGGTTTGGGTTTCTAATGTCAACAACTACAATAAATGCAAATCTGCATAGTTTTACTTGAATCCAGTTTTTCTTCTTTTCTTCCTGTCTTAACTATCTTTCTGTTGCTGCGTAAAATACCCTAACTAAAGCAGCTTAAGAGAAAAAGAACTTTTCTTGCTGCCCAGTTCCAGGGGAATGCAGTTTATCATAGGAGCAGGTACAAAATTATCATGGTAGGAGCAGGAGGCTGGCTGTTCACATTGCATCCACATTCAGGAAGCAGAGAATGATGAGGACATGAGTCTGGGCTATAAAGCCTCAACACCCATCAACAAGAAATCTACATCCTCCAATGAGGTTATGGGCTCTAGAGGCTCTACAACTGTCCTAATCAGTGCCATCAGCTGGGGCTCACACCCCAAAAATTATGGGAGATATTTTGCATTCAAACCACAACAGTACTTTGTTTGGTGTAAGAACCCAGAGCTTCCATGCATTGGTGAATAAGGATGTTTGCAGGGCTTTGTCTCAATCTCCATCGAAAGACTTAGGTTTCCACAGTTAATGTAATCTTCACCGTAAGACATGCATTTGTAGATGCTCTTAATCAACTAACCACATTTTCCCTTCGCTTATTCACTCAGTTTTTATATGGCCAGGTTTAAACTGCATAGAGCACTTCTGCATTAATTGATGCCACTGTGTAACTTCTCTTTAGTCTTTTCACATGATTGGTTGCACGGATTAATATGTGAATGCTAACTTAGCCCAACACAATAGAATAAATCCCACTTCATCTTGATGTACAATTTCTTAATTATTACTGGATTTGTTGTTTTGCTAAGAAATTCTGCATATAAAAAGACTATTAGTTTGTGATATGATTTATTTGTTAATGCCAAGTTTAATTATATATTTACTTGTTGATTGATTTATT
>NW_026070338.1:0-3945 GCF_014885135.2 Alexandromys fortis
ATAAAGGCAAGCAGTTAGGTGGAGTACTGCGGCGGCACCTGCAAGCCTCGGGCAAGGGGCTGGAGATTAAAACACACAAAGATACACAAAGACAGCACAGACAGAGACACACACCTCTAGACACTGGGAAAGAAGCCCTTTATTGAATAGTACCACGGAGGCTTATATACCCAACACAGTCAGGTGGGCCAGCAGGTGAAAACCTCCCTGATCCTCAGTCAAGGCTCAGGAAGCAGAGCTGGACACAGTTTTCAGTAGCACAAATCAGAAGGCCAAGCAAAGGTCACTAGCAGGGGAGAGCAGCTGGAGGCCAGGACTCCAAAAAGTTAGGCGCCTGGACTTGAAGCCCCTTTCCAGTCTAACACATCTTGGAGGAGAAAAGCATGGGAGCAGTTACGAGGGTGGGGGTGGGGAGCCTCAGAATCTCCAAAGAGGAGGCTACGTAGAGGAAAAGGGAGATGCAGTTTGTTAGAAGCACGTTGCCAGGCAACGCCGTGTTAAACGGCATATGAGGATGCTGGTCATGGGCAGGGAGAAGGTAGGGGACCAAGCTCCCGCGCGACGACTGAATGAAGGAATTTGAGCGAGAGGTTGACAGAATCTCAACCTTCTTCAGCGACAGCGCTGAGCGAAGCGGCTCGGCGCAGGCGCCAGTTCCTTCCGTGGAGGGCGGGGCGGGGATAGAGGCTAGGACTCCCTGAGCCATATAAACTTCCGGTGCTTGCAGCGCAGCAAGAGGCAGCGGCACTGAGCGAGGTTGCACAGGCTGAGGCTGCAGGGAGCAGGCGCGGGTCAGCGCAGCCATGGTGAAGATCAGTTTCCAGCCCGCGGTGGCGGGCATCAAGGCCGATAAGGCCGACAAGGCAGCGGCGTCTGGCTCGGCCTCGGCCACTGCCCCGGCCGCGGAGATCCTGCTGACGCCGGCGAGGGTGAGAGACACCGGGTCCCAGGTGGGGGGGGGGGAGGGGGATGGGGGCGGGGTATTGGGGGAATCTAGGCACTCCCCAGTGGCAGCGAGAACCAGAGAGACCCCGGAGCCTCGAGCGGAATCGGGGAGAGAGGTCTGGAAAGGCTGGTCAATCCCCAGCTGGGAAAGGGTCTTGCTTGGGTCCTTCTCCAAAGCGGCAGTCGAAAGCAATGCTGTTCTCAAGTGGGGACACACACAGAGTCTTTAACAAATGTGGGGACCCTAGGTGCCCAGTTCCAAGATAAAGGAAGGTGGCGGGCCCATGAAAGTTTGGGGAATGTTGATGAGGTTTTGCATCTGGTTCCAATCAAGAGGGATGGGACGGGAAGCCAGTGCCTGGGTTGGGGGATGGGAGGAGGGTTGAACGTAGTTTCCCCAAAGTGGGGTTATGGGACCTGATTAGTTGGGGAATTAGCTGGGAGAAACTCGGCTGAGTAACAAAAGGGGAGGTAACATTGGTTTGGTTCCCAAATTGGGGACTGTGGTGGGTGAAGGATGGTGGTGTTCCAACCGGCAGTCATTAAAGTAATGAGCCTTCTCCCATGTCACACCTGCGGGTCCGGCTTCCTTCACCGGCCTCCAGCTGCGCTGTTACTCACGGCTGCGTGGGCTCCCCGCTGCTCCCGTGCCCTCGGCATCCCTAGTCACTCAGCTGGCTTTGTGCGGAGTGGCCTCGGTGTGCGCCGCCATCCCCTGGCTGAGGGAACCCAAGTCATTTCCGCCATGGAAAACTGTGCAGTGTCGGAGTGTGTCGTGGGGGAGGATTCGTGGCAATCACTGACGGGAGGACAGGAAAAGAAAAGCTGACCCAGCCGAGCTTCATTTTGCTCCAGTAAGGGTGTTTTCTTGTCCACTGTCACACGCCCCCAAGCGGTCCTGGGGCACCCCAAGCTCTGACCTTTCCAACCAGGCAGAACTGAAAAAGGCCTTCCACTTCCTTCTCTGCAGATCAAGTTTTGAAGCTCTGCCCTAGTGAGCCTGTGGAGAATGATCTAGAAGAGAGGGTCATGCGGAAGTGGGCTAGTCAGAGCAGACTAGGACTCCGAAGAATGCAAGGGACGCGGGCAGCCCTCAAGCCCTTGTGTTTCAGTCACTACAGCATCCAATAGTTCATACACTAATAAGAATTCAGTGGCCACCCAGGCAGAGGTTGAAGGGTCCCTGGGCACCCCCACATGAGCAGCTTCATCTAAAGACTGGGAGTCTTTAGAATACTTGAACCGGTTTGCAGTTTAAGAGTTCTCCCTGGGGCTCATAAGCCTCCTTTATAACTTCAGGGAGGGGCCCTCACCTTTCCTCCCAGTCTGGGTATGGGGCCCCAAGAACTGGTAAGTAGCAACTCCTGGCATTATCACCCCTTGAGAAGGAAGTCCCAACGGACTGTACACAGGGCACATGCTAGAGCACCCTGCTGATAGTGTTGGATAGGGTGGCTGAGCCCAGCATGAGGAAATTGCACGTTTTTCTCATTAACCTCGGAAGACTTGGTTATGTAAGTCTGTGCAATAAGATGGCAGTTTACAGATGAACACAAAACACACGCTAATAATGACAGAAAATACGAGCCTCAAAGGACCAGGTAGTTGGAGTTTATGCAGTGTAAGCAATCAGAGGCTAGGCGAGGGGAAGAAAGGTGTCCCAGAAACAAAAGAGGTTTTGTTGTTCAAGCAAAACCTCCAACAACAGCCCTCTAAAGACCACTGATGGTTGTCTCTGTGGGCCAACTGTCCACCCTTCAATGGTTTCTTCTTATGAGATCTTTCCTTCATCATTGAGGGAGCTTGCCTGGATCCCTGGAATAGCTCTTCATATAATATTTTTTATGGATTCAAATCGCCCCCCACCAAGATAGCTTTCCAGAACTTTTCCCACGTCAGCAGCCCCTCTCAATGGCCATCTCCGAAGAGACAGCTTGTTTGTTTTGGTCCCTCCCACCAGCACAACGTGAGCCACCACCACTGTTCAGCTTCCTGCTTTTCTCAGGCTGCTGAAGCTCAGCAGCCCGCCCTGCCCTCACCCAGCGGGAAATGGAAATATCAACCTTGCCTTGCCCTGTGAGCTGTTGGTAATGGCCTAGAGCCTGCCCAACAGCCTTCTCTGTCACTATTGGGCTGGCCGGAGCTCGGGGAAGCAGGCTGGGCAGTCAGGAGGAGGGATTCTAATACCTACACTTTGAGACCGAACTGTTTATTGGTTAACTCACACGACACTGCTCGCCCAAGCTCTGAGCTGATGCGAAGGGGCCCTTGATATTGAGGGTTGGCTTTGTCTACATCAGCTGCCACTGGGATCTTGAAAGATAGATCACTCCGGTAAGCTTCTTCTTGCTCTACAATGCCAGCAGGCATATTTCCCCTTGCTTGATGCCTAGCATGGCAGTAAGAGCAGGCAGGCAGAGGCCCGTTGCACAGCTGCGGTTCCAGAAGGAACATGAGCCATTGTTAGAGCCCTGAGATGTGAGCCTTTGGGCTGCTGTCAACCTGTGTCCAGGCCTGGGATGCGGGGGTGGGGGGAGGCAGGGGAGGTGAGGGAGGGCTGCAGCAGAGCCACCTCCCTGACAGGGCCTGCCCCTACTTCTAAGCAAATACTGAAACAAGTTTTGTTCCCAGGCCTGAGACTAGAAGGAAGTTCCAAGGCTGGCTGGGGAAGGGGTGGGTGTGGTTGAGGAGCCAGCTGGACCTACAGCTACCCAGCATCTCCACACATTAGTTAGACCTCAATAATGAGGAAACTACAGCCACAGCCCGGCCGCGGATGGTAAGTTGGCCGTTGAAGCGTGTGTTTGAGACCCCCTGCACCCAGCAATAGCATGCAGCCAAGTGGTCACTCCTCCCCTTTGGAGGCCCATCCTCATCCCTCCCCCACCCACTGACTGTGTACACATGTGTGCACGTGGACAGGCCCCAGGGCTGGGGGCTGCAAAGAAGAAAACATCCAGTTCAACCATCTTCTCAGCTCTGTAATCTTCTCGAATTGGC
>NW_026070339.1:0-3954 GCF_014885135.2 Alexandromys fortis
GAACCAGAGAATCAAACCCAGCAAGATAGAAACACACACACACACACACACAAAAAAAAAAAAAAAACCATAATAAATAGAATAGGATGAAGAACTCGGAGATAAACCCATGCAGTTCTATTCACCACAATGTTGACAAAGGTGACACCTTTAATAAAGACAACCTCTTTAACAATTAGTGCTGGCAACATTGAATATCGACATGTAGATAGCTAAGTCAAATGATGCCTTACATCCTGTACAAACGTACACACAGAATATTGATTGTTTCCCTCCCATAGCAGCTTGCATGCCATCTTAAGAGCCTGTGAAATTTAGTCTTTATCCTCACACACTGCTTGTGGGAATGCAAGTTCATCCAACCACTCTGGAAAACAGTATAGAAGTTTCTAAAAACAAACAAGCAACACCCACCCACCCCCAAACTAACAACAGGACAAATCTATGATCCTGCTATATCACTCCTGGTCACATGGCAAAAGCAACATACTATATACATACCTACACACCGATGGCTCTCTAATGTGCATGAAGGTTGAGTTATGGAACCAGCCTAGGTGGCCAGTATTTAATTAGTCTATGAGACTGTATCATGCATTCACAATAAATTCCCTTTTATTTTAACTTGTGGCATTTTTCTTATTTTTATTACTTTGAGAATTTCATTCAATGTACTTTGATCATCTTTACCTCCTCCCCTAACTTCATCAAAATTAACATCCTTCTCTAGCCATCTGGTTATTTTCTTATCTCTTGGGTTGTTTTTTTTTTTTTTTCAATCAAATGCAATTTGTGTTACCCTTATACTCCTAGATTTTGGCCTTCCACATGGAGCATCCTATTAGGGGCCACAACCTTAGATAAAGCTCACTATACCCTCCCCCAGCCATCAGCTGCCAATAGCTCTGCAGCAACAAGTGGGGCTTTATGCTTACCGTCCCTTTCCACCCTGGATTCTGCCAGGCTTGATCTTCTCCAGACCTTGTGCACGCTGCCGCAAGTGCTGAGTCTGTGTGTACAACGGTCCTACCAGATCCAGAAAACAGTTTCCTTGCAGTCTGCCATTGCCTCTGGCTCTTAGCATTGACCCAGGCTCTACAGGGTCCCTGGGCCTTTGGCAGAGAGGGTGTGATAGAAAGGTCCCATCTAGGGCTAAACAGTATGCCATCTCTTCTTCTCTATGACTTGACCAGTTGTGCGTCTCCATGTAAATCATCATCTACTGGGGGACGGGAAGCTTCTCTGCTAAGGCTGGAAAGATGTGTTAATCTGTAAGTAAATGATAAGTCATTAGGAGTCAGTTTAATACTTTGTCTCTTTAGCAGAATAAAGTGGTAGGTTGTCCCCCACAACTTATGGGGTGTCTAGCCACAGTGTCTTGGGCCCAGTTACAGTGCCAGGTATGTTTTTTCAACTTGTGGAGAGGTCCTCAAACTCAGTCAGATGGTTGATTACTGCCTCGTCATTGCATCAGTGGGCATGTCTTGCCAGGCTGCCCATCATTATAGCTCATAGGGAATACAGTTAGGTGAGATTGATGATTACTCTCTCTTCTGGAAGTATGCATAGCACCTTCCAGCATATGAGATCTAGCCAGTAGGAACAAGGCTTCCAGGCCAACAATGGTTTGAATTCCCCATGTTCTATGATTCAAGTATATGGTATCTTCAGCAATAGGGTCTTATGTCTAGTTTTGGAGATAACTGAGAACATTGGCACTTGCTTGTAATGTCTGGGGAGCTAGGGGGCCTCAGTGACTGACAATTGCTATAGAGGTAAACATTTCTAACACTGGGCTTTTGATTTGTTACTCTGTGGTGTCTAGTAGGGACATCGTTGTTCTATTATAGGGTAACTCCATTTAAACTCTTTATATATGTGTATGTGTGTATTTTAGGAAGCTTCTACAGTAGTAGGTTCTTATATGACTTTTTGAGAGGTCTTTTGTGTTAGTGACCCATCTGTACTATTCCCCCCATACCTTGCTCTTCCGTCCACACACATTTAGACTCTCTCTCCTGCTTGCTTCTTCTTTAATGTTTCCACCTCTTAGTTCTACCTCCTTCCCTTTGAAATCCCTTCCATGGTGCCTTAATAATTTCCTAGCCTCTGCTGCTATTCCAAATGGGACACAGGTATCTCAAGATTCAAAGCTAACTTTTGAAAATAAGAAAAAAACATGTGAAATTTGTTTTTCTGGGCCTGTTCTTATTAGTGTTTAGTTTTTTAGTTCTTTGTCTGTGGTAGGCACTGACCTTATGTCAGATGTATATCTGGTATGCTTTTCCCTATTTTGTTGGTTGCATCTTCAGCAAAGTCATGGTGTCATTTACTGTAAAGAAGCTTTATAGCTTCATGAAGTCCCATTTATTAATTGCAATCCATTTATTAATAATTCATTGTTACAATTGATAATTATAATTAATAATTTCCATATGTTAATGCCTGCACTGCTGAAATCTTAAACAGAAAGTCCTTTCCTGTGCCTTTAAGTTAAAAAATATCTCCTACTTTCTCCTTTATCAGATTCTGAGCTCCAGTTCTTTTTTTATCATTCATTTTACATACCAACCACAGCTCCTCCTCTCTCCCTTCCTTCTACTCCCTACCTCAACTCCCCCCACACGCCCATAAACTTCCCAGAAAGGGTAAGGCCTCCCATGGGGAGTCAACAAAGCCTGGCACATCAAGTTGAGAAAGGACCAAGCCTCTCACCCTGCATCAAGGCTGAGTAAGGCATCCCACCATAGGGAATGAGCTCCAAAGAGCCAGCTCATACACCAGGGGTAGATCCTGGCCCCGCTGTCAGGGGCCCCACAACTGTCACCCACATGCAAAGGGCCTCATTCAGTCCCATACAGGCTCCCCAGCTGTTGGTCCAGAGTCTGTGATGTCCCAGGAACTCGGTTCAGCTGTCTCTGTGGGTTTCCCCTTCATGATCTTGACCCCCGTCGCTCATATATCCCTCCTCCCTCTCTTTGACTGGACTCCCAGAGCTCAGGCCAGTGGTTGGCCAGGGTACCAGCTCTTGTGTTGAGGTTTTTTATTTGAAGTTAAATTTTTTTGTAAGGTGAGAGGCAAAGCTCTACTTTCCTTCTTATGCATTTAGACATCCAGTCTCACCAGCACCATTTGTTGAAGATGCCATCTTTCCTCAAATGTGTATTTTAGTCTCTGTAAAGAATCAGACGCTGTAGAAGCATGGACTTAGATGTTGGTCCATTATTATCATGGCAGGGAGCATGGCAGCATGCAGACAGACATGGTAATGGCTACATCTTGATCAGAAGGCAACAGGAAGTGGACTGTTAACACTGGGCGGTAACTTGAGCATATGAGAATTCAAAATCCGCCTCCACAATGACACACTTCCTTCAATAAGACCATACCTACTCTCATAAAGCCCATGCCTCCTAATAGTGCCATTCTCTTTGGAGGCCATTTGCTTTCAAACCACCACAGAGATCATTAACAGTCTTGAGTTATTATTGAAAGACATGTATCATTTCCTATCATTTTGTTGATCCTATGGTCTTTTTTAGCCTCTTTTGGATAAATGTTCTACAGTTGTTTATTTGTTCCCTGTATCTTAATGCTGTGTTCAGTTTTCTCTTCAAACCAGAGAATTCCTTCCAGTATCTTCTTGTAGATCTGGCTTAGTGATCATAAATTCCCTTACCCTGTTTTTATTATGGAATATTTTTATTTCTCCTTCAACTTTAATAGATAGTTTTGCTGAGTGTAGTAGTCTGGTTGACAGTTGTGATCTTTCAGAACTTGTATCTTTCTTGACCATTCTAGCTCTAAAGATTCCTGCTGAAGGGGCTGGAGAGATGGCTCAGTGGTTAAGAGCATTGCTTGCTCTTCCAAAGGTCCTGAGTTCAATTCCCGGCAACCACATAGTGGCTCACAACCATCTGTAATGAGGTCTGGTGCCCTCTTCTGGCCTGCAGA
>NW_026070340.1:0-3938 GCF_014885135.2 Alexandromys fortis
ATCCCAGAGATCTTTTATAGAGATTTATTTTTATTTTCTTATTTCTGCATCTGTATGTCTGGGTGAGTAGATGCACTAGTACGCAGTTACCCATGAAGGCCAGAAGAGGGCATCAGATCTCCTGGAGCTGTAGTTACAGGAGATTATGAGCTGCTAATATAGATGCTGGGAACTAAACTCTGGTCCCCTCTAAGAGCAGTGTACTCTCTTCACTTCCGAACCAATTCCCCAGCTTCCCCAGATGGTTTTTTAAATATTATTATTTATTATATGTTATATTATTAATTAATTCTAGAATTAATTGGGCTCAGTATAGTGTAAAGAAATCAAATCTGATAACCTACTGATAGCCATATCCTTAAGTCTCCGGGCCAATAGCTTGTTGTTGCTGATAGCGCCCCCCTGAGGCATCATGATGGAAGGCACTCCTAACTAATGGGTAACCTTGATTATTAACCAGTTGAGAGTCCAAGTCTAGGGGCTTAGCCCACACCACTCTCAAACCCAGAATTGTCCATTTCCAGCTAATCACCCATGGCACATATTGGGGACAAACCAAATTCTTACATCTCTTTTTTGCCTTCTACCCAAGGTTACTATAGGAAGACGTACGACATTCAGCCTTGTAGAAAACACAATTTTAAATCATTCCAATGTGAAAAAGTTCCCCAAATACTTAAATTCCTTGTGTTTTTTAAGGGTTTTGGCACATATAAAATAATGCAAAACAGGGCTGGGATGGAGGACCTGAGTTTGAATCCCCAGGTGGAGCTGGGAGCAGGGGCATCTGTAACCCTCATGCCCCTACATTGCCTTTGAGAGGTGGGGCAGAGACAGGAAAAACCCCAGAATCGCCAGGCCTGTTCAACTAGCATATGCATGCAGCAGCAAACAGCAGAGAGACCCTGCCTCGAACAAGGCGGAAGGCAAGGATACCTGAGGTTATCCTTCAGTCTCCCCGCGAATGACACGGCATGTGCATGGGTGCACGCACACACACGAACACACACTCATGCACACACATCATACACTCACACAATTGTAAAGTATGCGTAATAAAGCTGTTCCTATTCCGTCACTTCCTCTGTCTTCTCCAGGTGTGATAAAGGCTACACTTTGGCTGGAGATGAGGAGACAGCCTGTCTGGCTAGCGGTTCATGGAGTCATTCGTTCCCTGTGTGTGAGCTGGTGAAGTGACCCAGTCCTGAGACCATAGATAATGGGAAATACATCTTAAGTGGGCTCACCTACCTCTCAATTGCGTCGTATTCCTGCGAGAACGGCTACAGGTAAAGGAGGGGCCCGGGCTTCCTGTTGTTGCCTGCTTTTCCTAGGCGGGAGTAGCTAAACCAGCTGACTTTCCAAGCAAATCTATAAACACAGGGGTATTCTCAAATGTGTGTGCTTCTTGAGCATCCAAATTCTAAAGAGGAAAGCCAAGTTGGTTGAAGAGAGGAGCATGATACCTCAGGAAATGCCTTTCCGTGGATATTTTCTTATATGCACACCTTGTATTTATATTATTAGCAGCATGACATAGCATAGGAAAAGCATGGCAAGGTCTTAATTCTGTGAGTTCATTTGATTGGTTGATTAATTGATTGACTGCTTGTGTGCTTGTGAACAGAAGGAACATTGGAGAAAAGGCTATACCCAGAAAGACATGAAACAGGTTCTGAAGTGAACAGATCATGTGGATAGGAAGTAAAGAATTAAGGGCCAGTGAGGTGGCTCAGAGGATAAAGGTGCTTGCACCCAAGCCTGAGGATATGAGTTAGATCCCTGGGACCCACATGATGGGAAGAAAAAACTGACTCCTTCAAGTTGTCCCCCTACCTCTACACACACACACACAACAAGTAAAAAAATAAATAATTTTTTTTTAATTTTTGAAAAGAAATCATAGAGGCTGTCAGAGTCGTGCTGGAAGCACAGGTGGGGGAGCCATAACGTGGCTCGCAGGGTTGGTGAAGTCAAATGACAACTAGCAGTCAGAGTCTTGAGCTACAAAACCCAGACCCCAGGTCCTAGAAGGACAGTGCCCTTTGACCTCGGTGGCTCTGATCACCTGTCCAGGTGTCCACCTTCCAGTCGGATAATAATTAGTCTGTTAACCCTTCTCATCCCAGTTACCTGCCAGCCAGAGTCCTGGAGTTCCTCCTCCACCAACAAGGGCGTGGCAGACTTGAACACTGCACCACGTGGTTGTTATGTTTCCTGAGCCATTCGTTATTTTAAATGCTCCAGGTGCTGTAAATTTCTCCTACCGTTCATAAAAGGCAGTGCGACATGAAGAAGCATTATTTTAGGCACTAAAACTCATCATGCAGCCCTGTATCTCCTTCCAAGTTCTAGTTCTTCACAGCAGTGGTCCATCACCCAGTCAAAGGGATGACCTGAGCCCTCTCTCCTGTCTGTAGCTTACAGGGCCCAGCCCTTCTTGAATGCACAGCTTCGGGTCGCTGGGACAGACCACCACCTACCTGTCACCTCGTCTCCTGCGGAGAACCCCCAGTCCTCAAAGACGCTGTCATCACCGGCACAAACTTCACTTTTGGGAACCTGGTCACTTACACATGCAAAGAGGGGTAAGTAAAGCCTGTGAGAAGAGGAACAGGGAGAGCCCAGGACAGCAAATGAAACTTCCTGGAAGCCAAACCTGGGAGCTCCCTGCTCTTTCTTATTTTCTGGGAGCAGAGAGGAGGCATACATGCAGTTGGCTTTTTCACTCTTACTCTCGCTGTTTGGGGGTCCACCACCCAGTTCCCAAAAAAATGCTCAGAGACTTATTCTTACGTAGGAATGTCTGAGCTTAGTTTGGCTTGTTTCTAGCAGGCTTTTCTTAAATTATCCTGACTACCTTTTGTCCCTGGGCTTTTACCTTTCTCTGCTCTATATCCCTTTCCTTCTTACTCCAGGGTTGACTGTGTCTCTGAGTGACTGGTCCCTGGCGTCCTCCCCTTCTCCTTTCCTCTCTCCTCACCCCCTTCCCTAGATTTCTCCTCCTGTTTGTTCTCTCTGTATCCCAGCCCCACCTCTCCCTCTCCTGCCTAGCTACTGGCCATTCGGATCTTCATTAGATCAGTCAGGTGTTTTAGACAGGCAAAGAAACACAGCTTCACAGAGTTAAACAAATGCAACATAAAAGAATGCATCATTAAGGAAATACTGCACAGCAAAAATAAATGTAACACAGCTTCCACTAATATTCCATAACAAGTACATGTTAAATATTTGCTATAATTAAATCAATTTATGAAAGAAATATGATATTAAAGATTCTCCTGAGAGCCATTCTCAATATTCTTCTACCCTTCTCGAGGAAACGATGCCGATTTTGCCATCATTACATACACATTTTGCATAGGCAATATATACTTTTAATTTCCCTGTTTATGTATATTTGCACATATTGCGTCATTGAAGAAGTAAGATTTAAATTTTCATTTTCACATAAAATGAATTCTCTCTTTAAATAGTTACGTTATCTTTAATTATGTACATGCCTGTATGTGGATAATAACCTTCTCTCCCAGACCCACGTCAGTGAGCGGAACTACTTTCTCACTGCTATAAACCACACCCCCGGAAGAACACGTCATTTCTGGGCTGCGGAGATGGCGCAGTGGGTCACGTGCCTGCTGTTCAGATCTCCAGCACGCGGGTGGAAAGCCAAGCAGTGCGGCGCATAGTGTAACATAAGTCACGGTGCTGTGGAGGCAGGGGCAGCAGGTCCTGGAGGCTTTCTAACCAGCCAGTCTAACCAAAACAGCAAGTTCCAGGCTTAGTAGAGAACTTGTCCCAAAAAATAAACTGCAAAGTCATGAGAAAGACATCTGATACAGGGGGCTGGAGAGATGGCTCAGAGGTTAAGAGCATTGCCTGCTCTTCCAGAGGTCCTGAGTTCAAATCCCAGCAACCACATGGTGGCTCACAAC
>NW_026070341.1:0-3878 GCF_014885135.2 Alexandromys fortis
AATCATTTTACATCCACTTTATGTCCCTAGAATGCATGATGTCAAAACAAAGCAAAATTTGATTAATTGCATGGAAAAAATACTCCTCAAAACTAAGAACTGATATTCTGATATTCACCCTATTAAAATTTTTACCAGTGAAAGACATTTCCTCTCCAGTGTTTCTGCCCTTTTTAGCAAGATCCTTATAGTCTTAGGACGTGGGAGCTGCTAAGACGGCTAAGCGTGATGTCTGCAGTACGGTGCTGCTCCGTGTTTAACACCCAGATCAGAAACATCGGGGGAGCTCCGATGTCTACTAGCTGCTAAATCCCATAATGTGAACACCTTCATCATGGCCAATTTTAAGCTGCAAAAGCGATGTCTCTTAGTGACAGATTTGAGACTAGCTATACACAGCTGTCTGGTTCTTACATTGTGGTACCAACTGATTCCCCACAAACCACTGCATAGGCATGATTCGTGGACTCTGAAAAGGTCCCAACACCTTTGACATGTGGGACAAGTCTAGGTGTAACTCTCGCCATTTGCACCAAACAGTACGTTTCTGGGAAAATGTTCAAATATTCTTCTTAAATTTCTGATCCTATATAAAAGACATATAGGATCAGGGGTAGAGAGGCCAAAACTGTATCCTGTGATCAGTCAACCCAACATCCATGTAAATATTGGTGATCGGATCTCCACATGATGATTCAAACAAAGACAACGCAAACTCATTCCCAGAAGTTTTGAAAAGTACCAACAGTCTTGGAATATTCTTTAAATGTTTATGGAAATGCCTCAACGAGAAACATTTCCAGCTAATCACTGTTATCAAGGCTTTAGAAGATCCATATACTCTCCCACATCTTCCTTTCTCACTCCCCCACGTCCATATATGTGCACATCTTGTCACATCTACACACACACACACACACACACACACATGCACACGCACGCATGCGCACATCCTACATCATCTTTTGTGCCTCCATTTAAGCCACACCACTTTTACTTGAGCACTGGTTCTCCAGCTACTGGTCCATCGTTTGATTCTCTTCTAAATGTGGCAAGGGTGGTATTAATATTAATTCCATGTTACAGATAAAGAAACTGAGGCACTAGATCTGATTTCGGTAAGGCTTCACAGTGGCTTTTTTCTGATGAGCCCAAGAATCCAGCCCACACCAAGGGAAGGGCCTAAGAGATTCCCGCTAAGGATAGTCTGCTTAGAGCTTGAAACCAGGGCACTGTTTTCTAGGGCTATTCCTAAAAGGCTGCAAAAGCCACATGAATGGGAATACCCTTCACAGGACTGGGGACCTGTGACTGGCAGCGCTGTGCTTCCCGGGGCACGGCTGGATGCTGAGGCTGCTTGTGTGTGTCTTCTTCCCCTCATGAGGACTGGAAGTGCACTCACCTTCCTCAAGTCTCCACAAGCAGACATACAGAACAAGAGTGACTGACCAAGAAACGCTCTCCTCCACCCTAAGATCCTGAAATCCCCACTAGGGTGAAAGCTTGTTCAGAAACTAAGAACAACAGATGTAGTTGCAGTGAGCCTTAAATTGGTGGAAATGCAGTAGCTGGAGAGGATGCTTGTTTCAAGGCGAAGCACGGATTTCACCAAATATCTCAGTTTGAAAAACAGCACTGACTGGCATCTATACACCCTTTTGCTCTGTTTTGAGATTCATTCTTTCTCATCCACAGCCCAGTATCTTTCCCTACAACTGACATCCCTTTATGTTTCTCTGTGTATACCTTTGACTATTATTAAAGAGTACATGCAGATAAATTCATGTATAAAACTAGTGTATGCACCCAAGGTGTTTGTTTGATTAATGTATTAATTAATTGCACATATTAATTAGGTTTGACATATTTTCAAACACATGTACAACATGTAGTAATCAAACCCAGCCATCCTTCCTCCAGTTCCCCTGCCCTATCCAGACCCTAGTAAATGAACTTTTAGGTCAACTTTTGTTTTTAGCTTTTTTAGCTTCCACGCTTGAGAGAGAACATGTACACCTTGTCTTTCTATGTCTGTCTTATTTCACTTAACATGACGTCCTCTGGTTGCCATCTTGATGCAAATGACAAGATTCACCTTTAAGGTGAATAATACTCCATTGTGTATAGGCACCGCATTTTCCTTATCTGTTTCTCTGCTGATAAACACCTAATCTGGTTCTGTATCTGCCCCATGGTGAATAGTACTACAGCGACCACGGTCATACTGACACCTCTGGTGTGTGACATCATTTCCTTTGGATACATCCCCAAGTGGTATAACTGAGTCACGTAGTAAAACTGTTCTGAGATTCTAATCTATCCCTGTTTTCGCCCTGCATGATGCTTTCAAATGTTTCCATACTGCTAAATGGTCATCAAGTTTTCTCTCCCAAACATCAAATAATGTTCTATCATCTGGGATCCAAACTGACAAGGAAGAACAACCGCTTTCAACATCCCCTCAGGCACAATGTTCTGATGGACATCCTCAGATCTGTTCTTTCCCACATGGAAAATGGCCTAGTATGTGTTCCCAAGAAAGAAAAGCCAAACCACTTGGTGTGTGTAACTTGGTTTTACTAATTACTGACAGGTCTGTAGCCACGGGATTGTACCACCTCCAGTCAATGGAGCTTGAGAGTTTCTGAGGCCCACATCCCAACACAGCATGTTCAGGATTAAAATAACCACCTTCACCCTACCCTACACACACACACACACACGCACACATACATACTCCCTCTCTCACACACACACACACATGCATGTACATACATACATACACACTCTCTCACACGCATGCACACACATGCACACACACATTCACACACATGCAATACACACATACATACAGCCTCTCTACACATACATGCACACTCGTGCATGCCACACACGCATATATAGACTCTCTCACACACATGCATACTCACATACTTGCACATGCATATGCACACATATGCACACACGTGTACACACACATACATACAGACTCTCTCACACACAGACATACACATGTGAACACACTATGCTATAGTGCTAATTCCCAGTAGCTCAGAGTGCAACCCATTCAGGAAATTATCCACTTCAGATAATAAAGATAATGTCATTAAAAAGGGTTTTTAACAAATCAGACTAGTGTCCTTAGAAAAAAGGAATATCAAAACACAAAGATAAACATTCTGAGAGGGACGTAGGGAGATACAGGGAGAACACCATGTAAAATTGAAAACACAGACTGAGGCGAAATATCTGTGAGTCAGGGGACATCCAGATAGCCAGCAATCACCAGCAGCAAGTAGGGAGACCGAAGAGAACATCCCCCAATAGCCCTTAAAGGGAGCCAAGTCAGCAGACAGCCCATAAAACCGTAGGTCACTAAAGCCACCCATTTATTTACACTGTTCGTCTCTGGCAATTCAGTACAGCAGCCTGGGGAAGTAACATGTTCTGCTTCCACAGCTCTCTGACCCATTGGACACAGCATGGCTCACTGTCTTCCTACGACTCACCAGTCACAGGGTTTGCCTTCACGTGCTTGTCAGCCATAGCATTTCCTTGGAAGCCGCCCATTCAACCCCTTGATTGCTCTTCCATAACAGTTTCTGTCTTTCTGTTGTTGACCTGCAACAGTGCCTTGGAAATTCTAAATATTTACCTCTTGGAATCTGATACTTTACAAATGTGTTTTCCAAAATTATTATCAGTTAACTTTGTCCTCTCTTCACTGGACAAAATTGCTTAACTTCTACATAATGAAATCCATCCATTTCTTTTATTATGCAGATCCTGGGGACTCACTGCCCAGCCAGTCTAACTAAAACAGTAAGCTCCAGGTTCAGTGAGAGATCTTGGCTCAAAAATAAAAGAAGAGAGCAATC
>NW_026070342.1:0-4023 GCF_014885135.2 Alexandromys fortis
CTGTCCTGGAACTCAGTATGTAAACCAAGCTGGCCTTGAATTCAGAGTTCTACCTGCTTTCTGCCTCACAAGTGCTGGGATTAAAGGCATGTGCTTTTACTCTATTTTTTTAAAGGACTTTATCCTTTTTCTTTTCTCTCCCAAGTCTACTTATATTTTTAAACATGCCATAAAGTGTTTAGGTTTTTTTTTAATCTGAATCTGTCTTTACTGTATATCTCTATCTTTTTCTGGCCACATGAGTCTTTAATCTGCTAAGCAATATGGCTAGGATTAAAGCTGTGGCTTTGTTGACTGGATCAGACTCATTCCTTAGCTTCCTGAGAGTCTAGTTTCATGGTGGAGGTACTCGCAGAAGCCATGTTTATTGCCACAACTCTGTGGAGTTTCTCGGTTCATGCCATCCCTGAGAAGCATGGCGCTAGCTTCTCATAAATACCATTTAAGTGTTTGGTGGCAGGGCCTCTTGAAAGAGCTGTGAGGTTTTTGCCGCTAAAGCTGAGTTAGGTAGCCTCTCTTAAAGGAGCTGCAACTTTGCTTACTTCTAACAAACAGAACCCACCTGAGACAATGTCACCAAGGAATCATGCTTGATTCTGTTTTGTTTTTTGTTTTGTGTGTGTGTGTGTGTGTGTGTGTGTGTGTCTAGAATCCCTTCCCAAGCTCTCTCAGATTTATATAGATGTAGTTGCTGAATGTTGGGCACCATTTTCAGATGGAAGTTTGACCTATTAGCTCAGGCTTATTAATAACTAGCTCTTGCAACTTAAATTAACCCATAGTTCTTGTCTAGGTTTAGCCATGTGGCTTGGTACCTTTTCTCAGTAAGGCTTCCTCTGCATCTGATTGGTAACTATATCTCTTGCCTTTCCTCTTCCCAGAATTCTACTAGTCTGGTTGCCCCATCTATACTTCCTGCCTGGCTACTGGCCAATCAGCATTTTACTAAACCAATATGAGTGACAAATCTTTACAGTGTACGAGAGTATTATTCCAGAGCAGTGGGGTGCCTGGAAGGGTCATGCAGCCTGAGCTTTCTTCCCATTCTGCTCCCTGACCAGAAGGGGACTGGTCTGTCTCCACCACATGCTCTTGCCAAGAAGCACCACCTTGCTTCATCCTGGACCTAAAGGTCACAGAGGCAACTGACAGAAAACAGAACCTCCTGAACTATGAGTTCAAATGAGCTTTTTCTCTCTGCACGTTCATCATCTCAAGTTGGTCCTTATGATTGGAACAGGAAACCACCTCAAGAAATCCTAGATGTCTGGCAGGTCCCAGCTCAACCTTAGCCCTCTATGGGTCTGCACTGAGAGATAAAGCATGCTGATCTTCGGACCTGCCCACGGGAAGCAGGTCCTCCCCAACACTGCATCCCTGGGCTGCCTGGGTCAGTCAAGTCCTCTGCACTGGTTCCCAAAGTGTCTATCATCATAAAGTGAGAGCCAAGCTGTCGCTGGGGACTATGGGGCTCAAGCCCAGCTACTCACCTTTACTCACTGCCCCCTTACACCCTAGTGAGAGCAAGGAGTCTAAGAACCCAGCTGTCATAGATTGAAAACCACTTTACAAGTGGCAGGGGAGATGGCTACTGTGTACGACAGCCACTGTGTTGTGTGCTTCACCATAGCCATCCCTCATTGCTGCAGGAATAAAGACACTAATGCATCTTTGAGGGTGGGTAAGGTAGACACCGCTGCCTCAGAGACATCCACATTGTGCTACTCAGAAGCTCCTAGATGCTGATGGAATCCGCTAACCTCCCTAGGCCTTCACTGACCTGAACTGCAACTGAGTGCCCGCATGCAATCCACCGGCTCTTTGGTCACCTCTGGCCCTGCCTCTCATCCACTGGCTGTCTGAGTTAGCTAACTCATCTCATTCCCTAGTCTGTGAAAAACAGTGCATGCAGGTTGTTGGCCACAAGGACTAACTGAGGAGTGTGTGAGTGTGCAGACAGTGCAGCTGCATAGCTCTGCGATGGCCTTGTGCAAGGAGGGACCAGCCTAGGCACATAACCTAGCTGGCTCAGCAGACATAAGCCTCCACAGCTGGCTGCAGCTGGCTGCATGAGTAATAGAGCTGTACTCACTGTAAAGTGCTTAAGAGATGACACTCCTCCCCCTTTTTCCCTCTTGGGTCACTGGCCACCTCATGTTGCTAAGTCTGCTCTCTGTCTGGTATAAGTGGCAGCCGTGCCATGTTGTAGTTTAATTCACAACTTCTTGTGTCTAGATAATTGGTCCCCAGCTGGCGGCGCTGTTTTGGGAGGTTGTAGAAGCTGTGGAATGTAGGACCCAGCTGACGGAGGCAGGTCGCTAGGGCTGGACCTTCCATGTTTATATCAACTGCTGGTTCCTGTCCCAAGGCCTCACTTCCTGGCCCTCCACAATGTGAGGGGACCCTTCTCACTCTCCTGTCATCATGAACTTCCTCATACATTCCCACGGTGGGCTGAACCACCTCTGAAACCAGGAGCTTCTGGGAAGGGTTTGTGTCTGTGTTTTGTCACAGTCAGAAACATAATTACTCCAGTCTGGTCTTCCTGTGGATAGATAAATGCTTCATGTGGAATTCCTCTCTCATTTAGGTTCCCCAGAATCTGACCCATGACCTCCGCCTGAGAAACCTTCCATTATCTTTTCCTGAAAGATCCCTGATCCCAGAGGGTAAATGGGTGTGTGTCCCCCCTCACTCCTGCCACACTGCTCCTGGTAAGGACACAAGCCAGTGAGGACCCATGACTTCTCACCCCCACGCTCCCATGCAGCCTCCTGACTCTCCAACCCCTATTATTATTTCTGTTGGAGGGTGTAACAAAAACAGTAGCAGGTACGGAGGGGATTTTTTTGTGCACCGTGCTCCATCAATGCCCATCTCCTTCCCCCGTCTCAGCATCTAGGGCGGTAGGTGGCATCAGCAGCACCATTCTGCACGTGGCAAATGGAGACCACGGAAAAGCTAAGTCATGTGGTCGCACGGCTAGGCACGGGTAGAATCAAGATTAAACTAAAGTCGCCCAATGCAAAAGCTCCCCTTTGCAGCGAATGCAGTCTATTGCCTGGTAACACATTAAACATGCAGTTGGATGGTAGGATACATTCTAATGTCAGAAACACAACTCCCACACCGTCCTGAAATATGCATATAAACACTAACTCTTTCCACTCTGGGAATTCGCTGGTGAGGCACGGCCGCAAAAATGATGTGCTCATTTATAACGCTAGAAAATATGCTTTTCTAAACCCAGAGTATTTCTATCGGGTTTTTGTTTTTAATTGTGCCTAAAGTTCTCACCATTGGTCTTCACAACGCATTAGGGCATTCTGACCTCAGAAGTCCCTAGTGAAAGGGAAGCATATTTCTCAACACAACAGCATAAAGGTATCATTTTCAATTGTCCAAAACATTCCCCCAGGAATTTCGTTTAGTAACAGACCTTACCTCTATGTACTCTGTAGGGAAGGTTCATGGATCAGTCTCAACCAACCACTCTACACCAAGCCCTTGCTCACTAATTTCCCCTCCAAACGACATGTGACCCAGTACAGACCAGAGTTTATCTCTGGAACATTCTGATGGGATTTGCTAGGGAACTTCCTGTCCCTTGGACCATGAAGATACAAGACTGTGAGTCCAGATAGCTGAGGGTGATGGTGCTTGGGAACTGGAGGCAGAAGGATCATGGGTTCAAGACCAACCTGTACTATACAGTAAAAAATCTTTCTCAAAATTAAAAACAGAAAGAAAAATCAAAAAGAAGAGAAGGAAGCCGGGCAGAGAGAAGGAAGCCGGGCAGTGGTGGCACACACCTTTAGTCCCAGCACTCGAAAGGCAGAGATAGATGGATTTCTGAGTGTGAGGCCAGCCTGGTCTACAGAGTGAGTTCCAGGACAGCCAGGGAAACACAGAGAAACTCTGTCTTAAAAGAGAGAGAGAGAGAGAGAGAGAGAGAGAGAGAGAGAGAGAGAGAGAGAGAGAAGAAGAAGAAGAAGAAGAAGAAGAAGAAGAAGAAGAAGAAGA
>NW_026070343.1:0-3957 GCF_014885135.2 Alexandromys fortis
TTTTCGAGACAGGGTTTCTCTGTGGCTTTGGAGCCTGTCCTGGAACTAGCTCTGTAGACCATGCTGGTCTCGAACTCACAGAGATCCGCCTGCCTGCCTCCCGAGTGCTGGGATTAAAGTCGTGCGCCACCACCGCCCGGCCCCATTTTTTTAATGTAGAAAAAATTTCTTTTAACTAATACCTTCCTTTAAGAATTCTCAATTGTTTCACTAAATTTGTTGACAGTGATGGTGGAATGTGAGCATGTCTGGGAGGAGACCACCAGCAGTGCACAGCCTGAGTAAGGACAGCTGCAGCTCCTCGCATGGAGAGGGTCTTAGGGAATACCCACAACCCTAGGGGGAGAGACCCAGCTGTCTAAAAACTACACATGGGATTGTGTGGAAGAAGCATGTGTGCGGGAGCTGCCCTATAGCAGAACCAGCTGGTCTATGGCTGGTAAATCCCGTTGCGTTTGGAGCCAGGCGTTTCTGAAGTTTGGGTGGCAGCTGGAGGCTGTTGTAGAGAAATACAACAGGAAATTCCCAAAATCACTCAGAAGCTTGAGGGTGAAAACAAAAGAAAACCTAACCACTGTAACAATGACTCCAGCAGGAGCGCCCCCCCCCAAAAAAAAAAAAAAAACATTTCCAGTGTGTGCCAAGGGCTGCAAAGCCAGAGGCAAGTGGCCCTAAAGCTGGATACCAGTTGTTGCATGAATTCTAATTAGTCTTAATAATAAAAACCCGGAGTCAGATATTGGGGTAAACGCTGAAAGATCAGAACCAAAAGGACACGCCACAGCCAATTCTTACCTTAGTAATTTCTCAACCAAAAAAGGGCCAAGCTTCTGCCTCCTCCCTTTGCCCCATCTTAAAACTTTCTATCTGTCTGTCTGTCTGTACAGACCTGCAGGCCTCTATAGTTAACTAGTGACTTGGCTCTGCCCTCTGATCTTCAGGCAGTTTTTATTTGTTAGAACACAAACAGAATATCACCACAAAGCTGCATGACAGCCATCAAAGGAAAAAAAAGCTGGCGGGCATCATTCCAGTGAACAGGTATTGGGTAGAGCAATAGGAGAGAAGGAGAAGCACTGAGGTTGTGTGCTGTGGAGTGAAGCCCATCTGAAGGTGTGGCAGTTTTTAAGAACAGATTAATGGGAGTGTCTGGGTCATGCTGCTGCTGGGTCTACACTAATCTGAGTGGCCTCTGCTGCCACCTGAGGTCATGGTTGAAATTACCTGGCGTGAGTGAGAAGGAAGCACGAAACAAGTAGCAAATGTGCTTAGGAGGTTATTAGAGGAGAAGTGTACAGGCCTGGGGAAGCCCATGTGCAAAGAGAGGGAGAGAGAGAGGGCTGAAGATGGCACATCCAGCTCTTAAAGGCTGCCTAGCGCATGCGCACAGGGGGATGACAAACCCACGTCATACACAGATGACAGAGCTCACACATACACACAAGGTCTTACGTAGCTGCTGCCATATGTAGGGATGCAACCATGATGCACATGGGTCATGCAGGCCTTTTAAGGTCCCCAGGGCGACTAGGTATTTTTACCTGAGGGCTTGTCCGCACATGTGTGGCCCTGGAACCTGGACGTGCCAGCCCTGCTGGTTGACTAGAATCATAACAATGGTGACATTATGTCTAGCCTGAACTGCATCTGAGGACCATGTCTGTGTCCATGGCCCTATTACCACCCCGGTTCTTTGCTGATTGATACCAATGGTCAATGTTGTCACCGGGGTACAGAGGAGAGCTGGCCCCCCATGGCCTGGGCACTAGAGAGCTGCCCTTGACCCCCTCCAGAGAGAGGCCTGACCAGTGGAATTCCAGACAGGCTCATATTGAGGTCTTTGACCTGGCCCACCCAGCATCTATCTCACATGTGACCTGTAGGAGCATGTGAAGTGACCAGTGCTGTAAAGCTGCAGCCACAGGATCTCCATAATTCCAGGGAAAAGAAGTCTAGCCTAGAGAAGTTTCAGTGAGGATCCTGTGTTGATGGTATACCAGAAGCCAGAGGCCTTGAACCAAACCAGCAGCTCATTGCAGTGGACATTCACAAGTTGTGCTGTCTGTGGAAAGGTGTGCTTCATGACACACCGCTCTCAAGATGGAGGACTGAAGTTATGCTGTTGTTTTCATTTTTGTTTGGTTTTTGGATTTGTTTGTTTGGGTTTTTTTTGGTGGGGAGGGCTACAAGGATGGAGGGTGGACATGGAAGGACTGGGAGATGAGTGGGTTAGGGTGCAGGATGCAAAATTACCAAAGAATCAATTAAGAAACTATGTTAATATATTTTTTAAAAAGCAGTTCAATTTGTAGGGGGAAAAAGCTAATAGGATCTTAAATTCACGTGTACTTTCCCCCTCTTTGTGTAGCCCTGGCTGTCCAGGAGGAACTCATTGTATAGACCAGACTGGCCTCAAAGAGATCTGCCTGCCTCTGCTGCCTTCTAAGTGCTGGGGTTAAAATGGGCGTAGGGTTTTTGTTTTTGTTTTTGTTTTGTTTTTTTTTCCCCGAGACAGGGTTTCTCTGTGTTAACAGTCCCGGCTGTCCTGAAACTCCCACCTCTGCCTCCTGAGTGCTGGGATTAAAAGCATGCGCCACCTCCGCCCAGCTAGGCTTTTATTTTAATTATGTATGTGTTTGTATCTGTGTGTGAGTATGTTGCATGTTCAGCAGCCAGATGAAGATGTCAGATCTTGTGAAGCTGGAGTTGCAGGCAATTGACCACCCAATGTGGGTATTCAGAACCAAACTTCGGTCCTCTTTGGGGGGCCATCCTAACCAGTGAGCCATCTCCCCAGCCCTCTGCATGCTCTCTTCTTCCCCTGTCCCTTTAAACTGTTTTGTATGTCTGTGCTTGTGTCTATATATGTGAAGTGTGTTCCTGAATTCTGGAATGCCCATTACCCAGTATTCATCTAAAAGTCAGAAGAGCCAGACATGTGGCCCACACCTTTAATCCTAAAGAGGCAGAGACAGGCAAATCTCTGTGGTGTGTGTGTGTGAGTGTGTATGTCTGGAATTCAGAAATGTGTGGTGTGTGTGTAAAAGCCAGAGGCACCTGGGTGGTGGGGACACACCTTTATTTAGTCCCAGCACTCTGGAGGCAGGATCTCTGTGAGTTCAAGGCCAGCTTGGTCTAAAAGAGTTAGTTCTGGAACAGGCTTCAAAGCTACAGAGAAACCCTGTCTCCAAAAACACAAACAAACAAACAAATAAATAGGTGGATTAATAAATCAGAGTGGGTCTCCTTCCACCATGGATTCTGGGAACCACCATGCTAGGTGACAAGTATTCTTCAGTTATGTAAATTCAAGAATGTCCTTTTTCATTTCTCTTTTTATTATGTTGTTTAATTTTAAGTGTGGGAATACTTTCCACAACGCCGCATAGAAAGAAACCAAAGAACAATTTGTAGCAGTGCATTCTCTCTCTTTCTAGCACGTGAGTTCCAGGTGTGGAATTCAGACTTGATGGCAGGTAACTTTATCTGTTAGCCAGCCTGGATTTCTGCCCCTCACCCTTTAGTTGTTTTAGATTTTGTTGTTGGTGTTGTTTTGTGTATAATTCTTTTTCCCGGATGGATATATATGTATCACGTGTACCTGGTGCTTGCAGAAGTCCAAAGAGGGCATCAGCTCCTTGAAACTCGGTTGTAAACCCTGTCCTCTGCAAGAGCAGCAAGAACTCTTAACCACTGAGCCCAGTAATTAAAAACTTCTTAGTGTTTATTTAATTTCATTGTGACTTACTGATTTCAGTTGTAATTTTGCCTTATTTGTTTTCTATATATGACTATAATTTTTTTTAATTTATTTATTATGGGGGGCTGGAGAGATGGCTCAGTGGTTAAGAGCATCGCCTGCTCTTCCAAAGGTCCTGAGTTCAATTCCCAGCAACCACATGGTGGCTCACAACCATCTGTAATGAGGTCTGGTGCCCTCTTCTGGCCTGCAGACAT
>NW_026070344.1:0-3941 GCF_014885135.2 Alexandromys fortis
CCTCCCTCCTTTCTTCCTTCCTTCCTTCCTTCCTTCCTTCCTTCCTTCCTTCCTTCCTTCCTCCCTCCCTCCCTCCTTCCTTCCTTCCTTCTTTCCTTCCTTCCTTCCTTCCTTTGTCCCCCATTGTCCCTCTCTACATTTGTCCTGACTACATTTTTGGCTTCTTTTCTTCACCTTCTCCATCTCCTCCTCCTTCATCTTCTCCTTTATTTCATCTTTTTCTAATTGCAAAGTTCTTATGTCTCCTTTAATATTTTAAGGAATGATTAAGCAAACTTGTTTTTATGAAAAGGTAAATTTCAGGTTAGGAATATTTTTTAAATTAATAGCCACATTATTTCCCCCTTTCCTTTCCTCTCCTTATCACCTCAGATGTATCCCATCCCTTCTTCTTTCTCAAGCTAATGATCACATTATTCTCAATGACACCAAAGTCCAACACTACCCTGCTAACTCAGGGGTGATGCTGATACCCACGGACAGTGGCTGATGCTGCTCACCTCCAGTGAAGGTGACCATTTTCTGCTTCCAATGTTGCTGAGAAATGTTCAGATGGGAGGGAAGAGTTCATATTTCCATGTACCTGAAAATGTCACTTTTTCTTTCAGTCAATGATGTGTTTCTTTTTCATTCACAGCATAAAAGTCAATTTTAAATGCTATAAAACTCTAAACTGTACTTATGATAGATAGATAGATATGCCTTTAACATAGCCCATTATTAATAAAATAATATTAAGGGATAGAATATGATTAGCTGAAAGTATGAGCATTTAGAAACGCTAAAAATATAAATTATAGTTGCATCATAAACATGTTTCTGAATTAGGGCACGTGGAGCGCACCTTTCCTCCAAGTACTCAGGAAACAGAGGCAGGCAGGTCTCTGAGAGCTCAAAACCAGGCTGGTTTACATAGCAAGCTCCTGGCCAGTCCTTGCATATAGATAGCCCTGTCCAAAAAAGCAAGAAATGAAATAATAAAAAACAAGTCTCATCTGAAATATTGCAGCTACATAGATAATTGATTTTTAAACAACAGAATCTTTATCCTTATTGAAAGCCAGTATGTAAATGAAGCTGTAAATTTCTGATGGTCACCAGGAGATTGCTACACAAAAACTGCATTCTGGGGACATGCAGAGAGTTTAGCTCTTTATAGATAACTGTTTTAACCATATTTAAAGCTTTATTGAGTTGATTTGTGGATGCTTCTACCTCTCTTGTGTATTGACAGACAGTTTTAGATGCAAACATAATTCTAACATGATGTTAGAATTGAAATTGCCCATGTAAGAAAGGAAATTTGATCTATTATTTGTCTGTGATTTTATGTATCATGTTTGTAAAATATCCTAAGAGTTAAATATACTTTACTGCTAACAACTACCAAGTTAATTTTTTATTTGTTATTTTTATGCTATTTATAAAGAAAGTGCTTTGTGCTGAAGGTGAAGATACCATTTGATTATTTATTTGAAATAACTAAGGCTGAGCCGGGCAGTAGTGGTGCACACCTTTAACCCCCGAATTTGGGAGGCAGAGGCAGGCGGGTCTTGGTGAGTTCGAGACCAGCCAGGTTTACAAGAGCTAGTTCCAGGACAGGCACCAAAACCACAGAGAAACTCTGGCTCAAAAAAAAAAAACTCTGGAAAAAAAAAAAAAAAAAAAAAAAAAAAAAAAAAAAAGATGGCTGGAGAGATGTTTTCTTCAATTAAAAGTGCAAGTATATGAGTTAGATTGCTAGAACTTGTGTTTACAAAACACTGGATATGAAACGCAGTCTTTCTGTGGACAGAGTGGGTAAGTAAAATGTGTGTGACCTTGTAGTGTCCTCGTTGCAGCTAGGAACAAGGTCAGCTCTGACACTCAGGTAGGTCCAAGACAACCTCAAATTATAACTTTACTTTCTTCTAGTGCCCTTTTCTGTCTAGAAGTCCCAGAACAGAGGCTAGGTCACATGTCTGGACATCACCCCCTTCCCAACACCTTCCAGACTCTATCATGTAATGCGTTTCTTTGTTACTCTGAGACTGGGTCTGTCTGTCCCCTGCTGACAGCTGTGTCACTGGCTGTGGTAACATTCTCTCCCTGTGAACCTCTTTCTGTATCACCCACTGTATCTGCCACTCTTTGACCCAGCGTCAGGGCAGATTCACAGATGCTTGGGGCTCTAGCTCCCCAATAAAGCTTTTCTTAGTATAATTTGCCTCTTTTTTCTGTGTATTGGCCAGTGCTATCTTTTCATATTTATAATGCAAATGTCATTTTCCAGAAAACATTGGTAGGTTTACTTAGAATTGTTGGGAAGATAAAATTTCTTCCTAGAGATATTCTGATTTATATTTCTGATTTTGGCATTTATGTTAAGAATTCAAATCCTTAAAAAGCAGGTGAGAAACTGCTAGGAAAATAAAATACCATGGAGACACACACACACACACACACACACACGGAATGTTAGCATTTGGAAGGGAGAGTCAGGCAGTGCTTTGGTGTTCTCTGGCCAACTGCCACATACTGTTTGGTGAACTTCAGCCAGTGGGAGACCCTGAGTCAGAAAGAAAAGCTCTCTGACTCCTGAGTTAAGACACCCAGGTTATCCTTTGTCCTCTCCATGCATAGTCACACATGTGCACACACATTCATACGTATGTATACTATATTACTGTAAATACATAAGAGTGGGCTTTACTGATAATTTGTACATATGGCATATTTATTTCTTGCAAAATTAGAAAAATTAATTCACATATATGGAAAATTACAGGTTGAAATTGGTGTCACAGTCTGTGGTTTTCTGTGTTCAGGGCATCAGTCAGACAACAAAAGCTGCTACACAGCGTATATAATCATGTAGTGTTTGCTCTGCTAGCCAGGTACAGTTTTCAAGAAGGTGAATAACCACTGTGGACTGAGCAGCCATGAACATGCATGAGCATGTTCCTCTCTTGTAGGATACAGAGTCCTTTGGGACTATGTCTAGGGGTGTTTGGTGTAGCTTGTCCATATGGTAGAAGCTCCCCACTATTTGATGACTGCAACTGTCTACACTACGACCAACAGTGAGTAAGCTGTGTCCTTTCCCCAACCCACGTCAACATTTACTGTCATTTGAATTCTTGATTTTTTAAATCTGTACTGAGATGAATTTCAAAGTAGTTTTAGTCTCTAGATTCCTTATAACTAATAATGTCAAACACTATTTAAAATTTATTAACCCATTATATATCTTCTTTTAAATACTTCCTATTCAAATATGTATTTCATATTTTGTAACTGCTTTACTTTCTTAATCTTTCTTTTAAAATCTGATAAATAAGTCATAATTTTTATGTGAAATGCTTTAAAAATTTGCTGGATTGCATATCAGTTGACTTTTGGAGAACTGGTAACTACAAACCTGTTTCTTTGCTTGCTTATTTGCTAAATTTCTATCAGAAAGATTGATTGGTACTATCAAAGCATTTGGGATTCAGTTGAGACAGGAATACCAAGACAGTAGGGCTTGATTAGGACAGGACTACCAAAGGAATGGGATTTGGTTAGCAGGAAGGGAAACATTGTATGTTGGACTGTCTTTCAAGAAAATCTTTGAGAGTCCAAGACCTCATTACTACTGATTCTGATTTTGTTTAGAAAAAGAAATCATTAATTACAGCGAGTTTGTTAGGGTAAACACTTTGCCTTTACAATTGATAAGCTAGTAATAGGGAGAAATTTGGTCCCAGAAACATGTGCACACCAGGTTTGAAGAGATACAGACATAGAAGTCAGCTGTTGGGTAAACAAGAAAATGCCTTGAGCAGACATAGTCTCCAACGTCACAAAACTGTGAGGTGTCAGCTTTGATCTTCACCTACCCAGCCTTTACTGCAGGAGCGTTCCTTAACTGCTACACACAATCTACTCACCTTTCCTACTTTTTTTTTTTTTTTTTTTTT
>NW_026070345.1:0-3926 GCF_014885135.2 Alexandromys fortis
TAGAGGAGTTTGACCCCAAGTAGCTGGGAGAGGGGGTATTTAGGGGAAGAAACCACAACCCAAGGGTAGGAAGGGTGTTATTGGAAAATTCCAAAAATACCAGTGATCATTGGAAAATTCAGAAAATACCAGTGATAATCTCAAGGGGGGTATCACCACTTGACTGTGGCTTTCTGGCATGAGTCTAAACAACGTCTATCTTGGGCAGGAGAATTATGGTGTCTGTCTCTCTGCCCTTCTTCCCAGAATTCTGTCTTTCCCGCCTACCTGAGATCCACCCTACGAACTAGCCCAACACAGTTTCTTTAATCAACTACTGAAAGTAATACAAATACAGAGGGACCTCCTACACCAATGAAATTATTGCCTACACCAAGTTCATAGAGATTTATATTTTTTTATTCTGAGAGTTTTAATAGTGCTGGCTTTATATTTAGGCCTATGGTCCATTTTGGGTTAACTTTTATATGTAGTTTGAGGTAGGAACCAGGTACAAAGCAATGGGACTTCCTTGCTGTGGTCATTAAGTCTGGCTGCCTAGATGTGGGACTACAGTATAGAACTGTTGAAGGTTCGGACTGAAGATAAATTACCTGTCTTAGATGAGGTAGACTACTTAAGCAAAGTAAGTTTTGTTTTATTCTGGATAGCACTGGCTTTGGGTTGGAGAACCCATAGTTTATGTGCTGTTTGTCTTTGCACATTTTCCTCTAGTTCAGAATGTGGCATCTGAGAAGGGAATAGAGCCATCATCATTTCTAAAGGTAGTGTTTCCTTGGTTAGTCGATGGAAAATTAATTTAGAAAGAAACCGTAATGTAAGTTCTGTGAAATTCTAAGAAATTGTTTTATGGCTATCTATGTTATAATGAAGTTTTTATCAATTAGTTAGTATTAGTCATGACCATCTTAAGCCTTCTTTGTGAATTAGCCTAATACTGTAATTCAATGGAAATAGTTACACTATGAGGTGACTTTGTCCTGCAGTACAAACTATGTGACCTTGGGTAGTTTCATTTGTAAGACAGGTAAGCCAGCCTTATCTGACTCCTAGGTTGATTGTGAAGTTCAAAGAGGTAATGTACGGGAGAGTATTTAGTAGTAACCTTTCAGGAGCAATTACAGTGTTATTGTTTAAGTTGTGAAGGTCACCTTGTCCACTAGACTACGGGTCCTAGGGACAGGAGTGTAGTCTGACTCGTGCCATCCTATCCCCCATGTTTACACACAGCAGCAGGCCCGTGAACTTCCTTGTTGAATATTGCTAGTCAGATTAGTCAGATCCATTCATTTATACTTTTTAGAAAAATTATATGGTTCAAATAAAGTAGGAAGGTGTGTACAGTAACTCACATTTATAATCCAAGCACTCAAGAAGTGAAGCAGGAGGCTTGCCACAAGCTCCAAAGTAAGTTCAAGACTGACTTGTGCAACAGACTAAGATGCTGTTAAAAAATAAATAAAATAGGGTTTGATCCCATGCTTTTTCAGTCCCGTGGGATCAAACCAGATTCTCTGAACGTGGCGGACAATGAGGGCTGACTGAGAAGCCAAGGACAATGGCACTGGGTTTTGATCCTACTGCATGTACTGGCTTTCTTTATGGGAGCCTAGTCTGTTTGGATGTGCACCTTCCTAGACCTGGATGGAGTGGGGAGGACCTTGGACTTCCCACAGGGCAGGGAACCCTGACTGCTATTTGGACTGGAGAGAGAGGGGAAGGGGGAGAGGAGAGGGAAAAGAGAGGTGGGGAGGAGGCAGAAATTTTTAATAAAAATAAAATAGGGTCTGAAGAGATAGCTTGGTGGGTAAGAGAGTTTACTGCTCTTTCAGAGGACCCAGGTTCAGCTTTTGACACCCACATCATGGCTCACCTGTAACTCCAGTTCCAGATGGTTTCTTCTGACCTCCTTGAGCTCCTGTACACACATAGAGTGCACTTAAATACATTCAGGAATTCATACACATAAAATACAGTAAATCTTATAAAAACACCTTAAATAAATGCAAGCAAGAAAAGTATTCTTCTTTTAAGGATAGACAGAGTGGAGTGGTCTACTCCAAACTGCCATAAAAGACTTGGCTTCTGTAATGCTTTTTATCCTAGCTGTAGATTTGGTCCCTTTCCTCAGAATCCACGGGGACTGAAGAAACTTTTTATTCTTCAAGTGAATAAGGGACATCACTCATTATACTTAGTTCTAGAAGACTCAAAACACTCTATTTATATGTTAAAATCACATAAATCATATGACAAAGCAGCCACAAAAGAAGCTAAGAAATGTGGCGTGTTTGTGTGTGTGTGTGTGTGTGTGTGTGTGCGCGCGCGCGCGCACGTGTGCTCACATGTGTGCTGTAAAGGAAGAAGGATTTATAAAAGAAAATATCACCAAGGATGGTGGCACATGCCTTTATGTGCACTTAGAAGGCAGAGGTCAGCCTGGTCAACATAGCAAGTTCCAGACCAGTAGAGCAATAAAACCCTGTCATCAATAATAATAACAAAATATGAGAAAATATCCATAAGCTTACAGAATCTATGCTGGGAAACTCTAGCAATGTTTTTATCCTTAGCTACGTATTCTAATTTGTATCTGAAGATTTGAGGAACAAGAGATGAAATAAAAGAGAATACTATATCCATAGAGCAACAATAAATTATTTTGATTAAAATAAAATTTTAAGATTTCTAGCAGAAAACAAAATCAATATTTATTTATTTGTTGTTTTTGTTTTTGAGACAGAGTTTCTTTGTATAACTCTGGCTGTCCTGAATCTAGCTATATATATCAGGCTGGCCTTGAATTCACAGAGTTTCACCTGCCTCTGCCTCTCAAGTTCTGAGATTAAAGACACGTGTCACCACTGCCTGGCAAAAATCAATATTTATAAAAAGAAATTTTATTATCTCATAAGAGGATATAAAATAAAATTATGAGAAATATAGTACCAAGTAAAGTTTTAAAAGGTAGAAAAATGAAAAAGGAAAAACTGTAGAAAGTGGAGAGGTAGTTGGGCTTAGTTGAGCCCTCTGTGTGTGTGTGTTTTTAATTCCTTTCTCTTTAACTTTTTTAGTCTCCAAGGAATCATAATATTCAGTTTTTGTCATGATTTGTTTACTTTGTTCAAAGAAAAACTTCAGCATTGTGATTATACATGGAAGCACACAAAACTTCAAAGTCCCATTCCACATCCTGATTCGAGAAGGGCAGAAAGTAAGGACTGGTTTGTTTACTGGTCAATGGCGGGAGTGGAGCAGTGTGAACTTAGGAGCTGTGATGACACAGAAATGCAGGGTCTGACTGCTGCGTCCAGCTCTCCCTTGTCTGCAGCCCCGTGGAGTGCTGAACCCTGTACTTAGTGTATTTCTGAGACCACGGGAAGCAGGACTGTGGGAACGGAAGGAGTAGTGTGCAATCCAGAGGCCGATGGGATGGAGTCTGTGGTGAGCCTTAATTGACTTCCTGGTAGAGGACCAGTGTGCTGGAGGACAGGGAATTTGCAGGGTGAGGTTTTAGTGGGCCATCATTATGTTGTTGCAGAACTGGAGGAGCGTGGTAGGAAAAAGATGAGAAGAAAACAGGCCGTCTGTATCTAGGGAGAGAGATGTGTGTCCTAGGGCCTTCGTTCCCTTCTTTTCCTTCTCATGTAGGTGGTGAGACCCCCCAGGGTCTGTAATGACTGCTAGGAGATTCTTGGATGCTGTGTTAAGTATATTTATTTATTAATATAAATTAATATATCTATATAATATAATAAAGTAATATGCCTCTTAAATCAGATTTTTATCACAACCTAAAAGCCACCTCATCTTTTTGGGGGGAGAGATGGGTACTGTTGGGAACAGCCTTTCTCAGTAGCTGACCATCTTAGAGCTTACAATGTGGGTCAGGCTGGCCTCAAATTCTTGGTGATTCTCCTACTCAA
>NW_026070346.1:0-3874 GCF_014885135.2 Alexandromys fortis
TCTCTCTATCTCTCTCTCTCCCCCTCAGTGTGTGTGTGTGTGTGTGTGTGTCCGCACATGTGCCATTTGTGCCTTTTGTTCTGGTGCCCCTGGGTGCAAGGGTATAAGATCCCCTGGAGCTGGTGTTACAGGCAATAATGAGCCACCCAATATGGGTGCTGGGCAGTTCACTGGAAGAGCAGGCAGTATTTTTAACCACTGAGCCATCTCTTGAGTCTTTTAGGAGGACTTTTGAAAAAGAATTTAAAACTGATGATGCTGTACTAGTCCTACAAGTGCCCGGTATTTTTTTTATCTTATACATTAATTTGTAAAACCTCAAGAAAACTCATTGTGATGTCTTAAGCATTTTTAGTAAGATCTTACTAGTTTATCATACCAAATTACATGTTATTTATTTGATTTGTGTTTCTGTTTTTTTTCTCTAGGAAACTGACTGGACATTCTTTCCACATGGGATATAGCATGGCAATTTTGAATGGCATTGTAGCTGCTCTTACTGTGGCATGGTGCCTCATGTAAACCCACAATAGAGCAGAATGGTTGGTAAAAGGCCTGATTGTTTGAAAATAACAGAGACGAACATTACCGACTCAGAAGACTATGGAATGTGGTTCAGATACATACCGTTATCATCATTATTATGGAAGACCTTACAGAGCATCATTTCAAAAACTAGGCAATGGGAATGTTTGAGTACTTTCAAATGCTTTCTTAAAAGGAAAAGATGTTTATCTCATCTTTTTACTTTTGTTTATGTAATTTTATCAGTTCCAAAAAATATTTTAATGGAAATCAAACTTGGAAACTTGAATACAGGATAATGTCTACCTTTCTATGTATAATCCATTTTTTTTGCTAACAAATGTTGATATTACTGATTGAGATAGAAGTATTTCTTATTTTTATATTACATTAAGAAAACAATGCTGACCTGCTAAACCAGGTTCCATGGGTTGGAAGCCAGCCTCTAGCTACACAGTGAGACCATTTTAAAAAAAAGAAGAAAGAAAACAATGCCTTTTATCTTTAACATTTTATAGTAACTACATCAGAGTTTTTGATAATCAGTAGAATGCAAATGTACATTTATAATTTTTATGGAGTATACCTAGGAGTTTTTATATATTTACATAATATTAAATTTATGTTTTTTAAATGGTTACATTTTATACCTATATGACTGTAAATTTTGTTTTTTAGTTGGTGTCAACCTGTCCTTTACTAAGTATTTTTTTAAATGTGTTAAAGCACATTGATTTAATTTTAAGGTTAAATAAATTTTTTTTAAAAAAAAAAGATACTGAAAATTCAGGGTAAACTATTTGTCATAATGTTAAAAAATTTGAGACTGTTGGCCATTTCTATTTTCCATGATTAAAAGTATTTATTTTGATGTATATATTAAGGCAGCAAAACTTATACTATTTTGTTTTTAGTAATTGAAAACCAGAATGTTTTTTATGTAGTAATGTTTGAACTGTTTTATTTTTAATCTCAAAAATATAGTTGGCAAAGTAGAAAAGGTATTTTGATATTCTGTACATGTATATATAATTAAAATTTAATATGTATATTGTAATATATATACTTTTATAACTTTTTTGTGCTTAAGTATTTTGTCATGTCAAGATTTTTGTTGTTGTTTTCATAGTCACATTCTCCCTGTATTCTCAAGAGGAAAAGAATAGGAAAAGTCATTTTCATTTCATTAAAAATGAATCATAATGTCCCAATTTAAAATGAGCCAGGTGGTGGTGATTCACCCCTTTAATCCCAGCACCCGGGAGGCAGACAGGTGCATCTCTGTGAATTCAAGGCCAGCCTGGTCTACAGAGCAAGTTCCAGCACAGGCTCCAAAGCTAGAGAAACCTTGTCTCAAGAAAAAAAATAAAATAAATGGATGAATAAAAGTAAAATAAGAGGTGAAGGGGAACATAGGGTCTTACTAAGTCTTAATCCCTTGACTTAAGTGTTCCATCAGTTATGGCTATTACAATGATTCTATTGCTTATTGGCTCTTTCTTGTACAATATATTTTGCCTTTTTCTGAAGATGTAGACAGCCTTTATGAGAGGCCATGCTGGATCTAGGTACTCTAGGCACCCCAAATCCCAGAGAGAACACCCTACTGGGCTTGAAGACTCAGTCACCAGAACCCTTGTCCATTTAGTGCAGAACACCAGAGAGAAAAGAAACCAAAAGACAAAACACAAATCCCTAAAAGAAAAATGCAAGGAAGAAATAAACTTCCTAGAATACAATGAAAATGAATGTATAGCATACCCAAAATTATGGGATACTATGAAAGCAGTACTCAGAGAAGTAAGTACTTAGTTCATAGCACTAAATGTCTACACATAAAGAGCTTGGAGAAGTCTCACACTAGGGAGTTAACAGCACACCTGAGAACTCTAGAACAAAAAGAAGCAAACTCACCCAGGAGAAGTAGATGGTAGGAAATAATCAAATTTAGGGCTAAAGTAAGAGCTGAAGCAAAAAGAACAATACAAAGAATCAATGTAACAAAGAGTTGGCTCTTTGAGAAAATTAAGACAGACAAACCCTTATCCAAACTAACCAAAAGGGATAATGCCCAAATTAGAAAAAGAAATGAAAGGAGGACATAAGAGACACTGAGAAAACCCAGAGAATCATCAGGTCATACTTCAAACACCTGTACTCCAAAAAAATTGGAAAACTTAAAAGAAATGGACAATTTTCTGGATAGGTACCACATACCAAAATTAAGTCAAAACCAGATAAACAATTTAAATGAAATAGAAGCAGTCATTAAAAGTCTCTCAACTGAGGAGTGAGAATATGAACAAAGAGGTCAAGACCATGATGGGGACACTCACTGAAACAGCTTACCTGAGCCAATGGGAGCTCACCAACTCCAGTCAGACAGGGAAGGAACCAGTACAGGACCAAGCTAGACCCTTTGAATGTGGGTGACAGTTGTATAGCTGGGGCAGATTGTAGGGCCAGTAGTGGTCGCATCAGGATTTGTCCCTGCTGCTTGTACTGGCTTTTTGGAACCCATTCTCTGGATGGCTACCTTGCTCAACCTGGATATAGTGGGGAGGGCATTGGTCCTTCCTTGGAGCAATTTGCCTTGCCTTCTCTGTGAATGGATGGGGGTGGGGTGAGAGAGAAGGTAGAAGGAATGGGAGGAGGAGAGGGAATGGAAACTGGATTGGAGAGGAGGGAAGGGAAACTGGTTGGTTTATAAAATAAATGAAAAAAATAAACCTAAAATACAGAAAGGTAAAGGTAACGTGTAATAAGTATGCATTTTAAACAAAACCTACTTTTATGTTTGGATCTGACCATTTGCAGTGCCATTGGACTGAGCAGATCAGTGAAAAGAGAATGTGATTTTTTTCTATATTTATAAATTAATATTTTAGAACAAGTACCCATAATAAAAGCATTTTAGTTTTATTTAGAATTTATACGAAGATGTAAAGACATAAATTATACAAAACAAAGTCACTTCTCTGTATAAAGAAGAATCCAACAATGTGAGAAATTTCATCAAAATCCAGATGAAATGCCATTAAACTCTCCTAGATATTGGGATTTGAAAATAATTTATATTAATGTCCCAGAAAAGCCATTCAGTTGGTAGAAAAAATATCGGATGTTTGACAGTACAAAGATGATAACACGGGAAAAATCCAACATATGTACATAGGATCACTAAAAACAGATTCAAATCCAGGTCACACTTTCATCTAAAGTCCCGACCACTCCTTACGAAAAAGAAACACTCCGAACTCATGCTAAAAAGTTAGACTTCTATTGAGTACAAATTCTTGGTTTGAAAATGTAAGAGAAGGCACTGAGTATGAAATCCTCATAGAAGAAC
>NW_026070347.1:0-3867 GCF_014885135.2 Alexandromys fortis
AGGTGATCTTGTCTGTTTTCAATTTCTGTGTGGATTTAGACATGTTTTTGTTTGGGTTCACCTCATTATTTAGCTTCTCTAAATCATGAACTATAGGCTCAATATCTTTTGTTTATATCTAGTATTCACTTATGAATAAGTGCATACCACATTCATCTTTATGGGTGTGGGTTACCTTACTCAGGATAGTGTTTCCTAATGTCATCCATTTACATGCAAATTTCAAGATGTCATAGATTTTTACTGCAGAGTAGTACTTTTATGTGTAAATGGGTCACATTTTCTTTATCCACTCTTTGGTTGAGGGGCATCTAGGTTGTTTCCAGGTTCTGGCTATTACAAATAATGTTGCTATGAACATAGATGAACAAATGTCTTTGTAGTATAATTGAGTATCTTTTGGGTGTATGCCTAAGTGTGGCATTGCTGGATCTTGAGGTAGGTAGATTCCCAATTTTCTTAAAAGCTGAAATACTGATTTCCAAAGTGGTTGTACAAGTTTGCATTCCAAAGCAATGAATGAATGTTCCCCTTACTCCATATCCTCTCCCGTATAGGTTAGTTATCATTGGTGTTTTTGATCTTAGCCATTCTGACAGGTGTAAGACAGTATCTCAGAGTTGTTTTGATTTGTGTTTTTCTGGTGACTAAAGACATTAAACATTTCCTTAAGTATCTTTTGGCTATTTAAAATTCTTCTGTTGAGAATTCTCCATTTAGTTCTGTACCCCATTTTTAATTGGGTTATTTGGAATTTTGATGTCTAATTTCTTGAGTTCTTTATATATTTTAGAGATCAGTCCTTTGTCTGATGCGGGGTTGTTTTTCTTGTCTTATTGTCTGTGTTGTTTGTTTTACAGAATCTTCTGAGTTTAAGTAGGTCCCATTTATTTATTTTTGCTCTTAGTGTCTGTGCTACTGGTGTTATATTTAGGAATTGGTCTCCTGTGCTCATGCATTGAAGAATACTTCCCACTTTCTCTTCTATCAGGTTCAGTGTGGTCAGATCTATAGTGAGGTCTTTAGTCCATGAGGGCCAGGGGCCCTTACAAAATACTAACCCACCATGCCCTGAAACCTACCTGTCCTCCTACAACCTCGAGTGAACTCTGAAACTCAGCTTGGTCCAATACTGAGAAGACTTAAGAGGTGAGTGAACAGAAATGCGGCAGGACTTTCCACTCTGTAAAACCTCCACAGTGGGACAAAACCCCAGGACCCTCCCCCAACTCCACCGACTTTTCTAGACAGCCAGCCAGAGAGTTTCCTTCATGTAGGCTCCCCCAAAACCCAAACTTAACTGGCCCTCCAAGTTACTAGCAACACTCTGCCCCCAAACTCACCTATCTACTTGCCACCTTGGTGGGATTCTGAAACACGGTTTGCTCCAATACTGAGGGGACTTAAGAGGTAAATGATCAGCTATGCAGTGGGATACCCCACTGTCAATGATATCCACACTGGGACAAAACCACAGGGCCCTACCCCAACTACCTAGGCTTTTCTAGCCAGTCAGAAGAGAGTTTCCTGTGGGTAGGCTCCCCAAAACCCACACCCAGCCAATGGCCCATACAAACTATTCACCCCAACTCACCCCCAAACCCACCTATCCTCCTGGAACCTCAGAGGCACTCTGAAATACATTTTCCTCTAATACTTAGGGGACTTAAGATGTAAGTTAACAGTGGGACACCCCACTCTCTAGATTTCCACAGTAAAACAGATTTATTTTTAACAACAAATATAGGAGAATTCCAAGGGCTGGTTGATTTTTCAATATAGTGAGCATCTAGTTGCTCCTGTACCAGCTGTTTGTACCAGTTTGTCTTCTGTTAAAGGCCAATGTTTAATCCATATTGATTATTCAGTTAACCATTTTAAAGGTAGAGCTATTGGTACTTCTAAAGGTTTACGAGTTGCTTTGTGTTCTTGTACAGCCTGAATGGCTGGTGACCTTTGTGTATAGTATCTTGTAATATCATTCCCAGAAATATGAGTTACTGAGATGCAGAAATGTTAATCTAGTATTCCATTGCTGCAGAAGGTCATGACACCATAAATTCATTGCAATATTAGTGACATATGTTCTCAGTCTTCCTCTCTGTACTTCATGCCCTATGCATTCAACCCTTCTTGTGCTTTGTTTCACTTGAGATAGGGTTCCAATTCCTAAGAATTGAACATCTGCCTCTTGAAGAGGCCAATTTTAATGCCAAGATTCTAGAGTAATGATATTTATGTCCATACCCGTGTCTATCAAATTCTTAATTACAATGCCATTTATATGCACTCTTAGCTTTGGTCTTTGATCATTTATAGAAGTCTGCCAGAATATATATTTCCTTTATTCTAGTGGAATTTTTGATTCATCCACCATGTTTATCCCATCATTCAGAGCAGTGTTTTTTTCCCCAAAAGTCTTGGGATTTTTTAATTTTCCTGATGAGAAATTTCCTCCACAGTGACTGGAAATGACTAGATCAATTTTGACTTGGGGGTCTTGCAAGAGGTCCCCCAAGGGTTTTCCCAATGGTAATGGGCTGCCTTGTCTGTCTTTTGTTGATTTGCATTCATTGGTCCAATGTCAACCTTTGCCACACCTTCTACATAATCCAGAAGTTTGATACCTTTGATACCTTTTATTTTTGTCATTCACAGAAGAGACATTATTTCTAGAAATTCCATATCTACAATCCCTTCTCAGATGTCCTATTTTACCACAATTCATACATTTGGCATTTTGAGATCTCCTCATATCTTTAGAAATTGCTTCTCCTACCAAGGTTCAGTATTATACTCAAATGTCTCAATGTTCATTGTATGCAGGATCCATTCATCCATTGGTGCTGATCTAACTTTTAAAGGCCCAAGTATCTTTCTGCATTCTAAGTTGAGATTTTCAAAAGCCAAATATTCAATAAGTACTCATCTAGCATCTGGGTCTATTACTCCTATTTGTATAACCTTAGTTAATCTTTGTAAAAAGTCAGTAAAGGTTTATCTCTGGCCCTGTTTAACCCTGGTATATGATTCAATTTGTTTTCTTAGTTCTTGAATCTTATCCTAAGCATTTAAGGCTGTTTCGTGGCATAGGGACAAGATTTGTTTATCATAAAAAGCTTGAGCATGTGGGTCAACATAAGTGCCCTCACTAAGAATTTGATCTTCAGAAGTCTCAAGTCCTTTAGTTTTTCTCTGTTGTTATAAAATTGTTGCCTCTTCTTGCAAATAATATTTCCACCACAGTTGGGGCCCATAATACAGAACTGCTGAAACTAATTGAAGCCAGTCATGTGTGGTGGCCTTAATGCTAGAAGCCCATGCCTTTACCATCTCTCTAAAAAAATTCTGAATGAAAGCCATAAGATACTACTCCTTGCTTAATTTCTTTTAGATCATTAATTCCTACAGGTATCTACCTATCTTCTTTGGATTCTTTTGGGCCTTTAGAACTTGATGTTTTTGTCAGAGTAGATTACAGGGTAGGAAGCTAAAACCCTGGGCAAGTCATCTCTGACAGGTAATGGTGATGTTAAATCATGTCCTTGTACCTTCTTTCCCTGATCATCAGCTCCAATAATTTCTTCAATTGTTTCAAATCTTTTTTTGTTTGTTTGTTTGTTTGTTTTTCAAGACAGGGTTTCTCTGAAGCTTTGGTGCCTGTCCTGGAACTAGCTCTTGTAGACCAGGCTGAATATTTTTTTTTAATACTATCTTTACTATCTTTTGTAAATCCTGAATCTCCCAGCTTGTATGTATTTCTAGTGTTTTTTTTTTTTTTTTTTGAGGTACCTATCCTCTGGTCCTCATTCTGAATATGTGATTCCAAGGTCTCAAATCTTTTTTTGTTTGTTTGTTTGTTTGTTT
>NW_026070348.1:0-3970 GCF_014885135.2 Alexandromys fortis
TATATATAATGTGTTGAGCAGCTTAAACTGAAGGTCGGAGAGCACAGACGAACTGGTACCACCAGCAATTAGAACTGAATGAAAAGGTTGTCATTTTCAGGTATATTTATTGAAAGAAAGAGCTTTAAACAGACTGTCTAAAGACACTGTGTCCTTATAAAGAACACCATGAGGCGGGTAGTGGACAGACTAGGACAATGACCTGGCTTGGGAATACAGCTCGTGTGTATCCTTGAACACTCCTGGCAACCGAGCCTGTCCATTCAGGAGCAAACCTGTTATGAACATAACCTTTGGCCACAGCAAACCAACGTGTGGGATAATAAAGTAACCACTGGCACTTCAGGTTTTTGCATGATGTGTCTCTGCAAAGGAAGACATCACTGCAATACACCTGTGGTCTCTTCTGCTGCGCCCATATCTACCCACAGACTCCTTAAGGACTCCTAGGAGTGACAATCGGGAGATCCAGATGTGAGAAGATGGAGAAACAGGAAATGGACAGCTACTAAGAAAAGAAATTATAAAAATTGTGTATTCTCTTCCTTATTATCTTTTGGCTAATCCTTTTTGACAACTACATCCTGATTCAGATAGGATTATTTTTAGATTCAGGCATCTCAGTGGTTCTTCTAAAGCCGATAAGGAAGAATAACCCAACAAATGCGCCGTACCTTGTCCAGCGCATACATGGCAAACACGGGCCCGTCATGAGCTTTCACTGTCTTCAGCAGCAGCACATCCTTCCAGATGAAAATGTCTCCCGTGGCCGCCCCCGAGAACACTAGGTCTTCCACTCTCCCGTAAGAAACACACATCATTGTTTCCAATTTTCCAGCACTTCCAAAAATTCCCCTTTTGGAGGTGAAGCCCCCACCTGGAGCAGAACAAGGGCATATATTACCCTAGAAAGTTGAGGCTTTCTCGGAGCACACAGAAGAATTATCTTCAGGGAAGAAATGATCTACATTATGTGTCCAAATAGCAAAAACAAGGGTATTAATGAGGATGCTCAGCCACTCTGTCAGGATCTACAGGATTCCTATTTTCTGTCTGACAATGCTAACATATAATTTAAGCTCAGAGTCCCTGTCAAGAAACCCGGATCTGATTAGATGGAGGATTTAATACACCTTCTAATCCAAGACACACACATAACTTAAGTGTAAGTCCTGTGCCTGCTGAAGGGGAGAGTGGCTCAGTGGCTTGGGGCAAGGAAAGCCTTAAAGAAACCGAAGGAAAGCGTAAGTCTGGAATGGACAGTAGGTGTAATATGTAAACATTATACGTGTTCTGTCTCAATTCTTTTTCTTTTTCCTTTTCTTTTCTTTTCTTTTATTTCTTTTTTGATTTTTGAGACAGGGTTTCTCTGCAGTTTTGGGGGCCTGTCCTGGAACCAGCTCTTGTAGACCAGGTTGGCCTCAAACTCACAGAGATCCACCTGCCTCTGCCTCCCGAATGCTGGGATTAAAGGCGTGCGCCACCATCGCCCAGCTTGTCTCAGTTCTTTTCATGATGACCCTGGAGTAAGAAGGAACTGTCGTGTAGGAGAGATCATATACAGGAACAAATCGTCAGGTTTGGGCCCCAGGTGTTCCCATTTTCTATATGTCTGACCATCACTGATAACCCAGTTCCACTCAGGACATTTACACTCGGCTGGCTTCTCCATACCTGGGCAGCTACTACTGCCCTTCCCTTAAAAGTGGAAAGTGTTAGACCAGCCAGCTACTGTAAACATGTGCTCACTGTGCTACTGGGCTCGGGACTAGGAAATCAGATACAATTGTAATGATGCCTACAAGTGAGAAGTCGGCTGCTTCCCATGTTCACGCATGTTTATTTATTACTCTTGTCAACACATAACCTAACAAAGACTTATTTTGACCATCTTCTAGGTACAGAGTCAGGCTTTAATTCATGTGCTAAATTCGGTGATGCAGTAATAAAAGAATTCTCAAAATATTGAAAATATTATTCACTCAGCCAAAGTAATTACTTCCTACTCAGCACTACAGCGAAATTACTGCTTTCAGTTCAGATGACTAAATATAAAAATCACTATTTTCACAGCAGAGTATTTTCAAAAGATTTCTAGATTGAAAAAGATTTTCAAAACGTGCATCATATCATACAGGGGTCTACGTTTCACATCCTATGCAATCAACAGTCCAGCGCAGGACTGGGAGAGAGTATTTATCAAGCAAATTTTCATTTCAGTTTGCAGAGAGACTGGCCACATAATGACAATAGGACCCCTCATCCCAAGGCAAGGGGACAGCTCTCAGCCACACACATGAGAAACCCAAACAACAATGCAACAGTACCTGCTTGTTGCCAGAACTTGATATGCTTAATCCCAACTGTAACCAGCTTGTCAACATGGTGTGGATTACACTTTACCACAAATATTTTATCTTTATGTCCTCTGTAAGAGACAAACAGGGAGAAATAACTCCAGTTTAGATGGAAGTATTGATGGAGTGATATTAAAACATCTATTTGGTTTAGTTTTCATTAAGCATATCTAACAGGATAAACAAGCAACCCAAAATATTTAAAACTCACAGGAGTTTACTATAAAATAATAGCATGGGGGGTACATGTTTGCGCCTGCTGTCTTCCCCACCTTTGTCTATTTAGTTATGAATTAAAAGAATTTTAAATGTATCCAAATGTCTCCATAAGATAAAATTAATGACACCACCATAGGATATCACATAATTCCAAGATAGTGAGATCTCGGGCAGGAGAAACAGAGGATATTATTAATAAAAAGCTTTCAAATGAACATTCTGTAGAAGACACTATATCGGCTTAAGATGATTTGGGGCTAGAAATTGAAATAAATTGAGGCCCCTGACCCACAGCCATTTCGAGAGAAAGGGTATCATCTAGTGATTCAGAACACTTTGGGATGCTAAACAATGCAAAATTTAGGCTTTTTTCCAGGCACGATGTTCTCGCTGGCGAAACAGTAGCACGGGTGTGACGGAGGGAGCCAACCACTTTCTCCCTGTAGTAAGAACCACTCCGTTGCCTTGTGCTGTAACCTGGTCAAAGGTCTGTGGCTGGGGAGCTCCTTGGCCATAACAGGTAAGCCACTGCTGTTTTGCTAAATGGACATGATGCTGTCTCTTGTCCAACCATTTTTTTAATATTTCGTTTATGTTTATAGTTTAGTGCTACTGTCAGCTTGGGTCAGAGAAACTTGTGCTTGGTTGAAGTTAATGCAGAGGTTCATAAATGGTCAGAATAAGTGACTGTTGAATACCCAGCCGTAAGTGGAACATCTGTATCACCCTTGCAGGGCTCAGGAACCATTGAAAGGGGAGGGCAGGAAACAGCGAGGGAGCTGCAGGAAGGGTGCTGTGTCTTCTGGGCACTCCAGAATTCTCAGCATGTGTGATTACATAAGAATGGACCCATCAACAGTTCGTCCTGGGGAAGAGGCCCTGCCCTTTGTGCATTTACAGGCAGCCAGTGATTCTGGGGGAAAGAGGGTTATGTTCAGTGGGTAGTCACTGGTAAATTCCCCATGCTTCCACAGACAATCCCTCACGGATGCTGCTGTAAGTTACCCTCCTTCATACACACACACACACACACACACACACACACACACACACACACACGCACACACGCGCGCGCGCACACGAGATGAGAAGTTGACTAGTTGGGAACAAGTGGGAGAGGAACAAGCGAGGACGATGGGGAGTGGATAGAAACAAAATACATATCTACAGGTATGAAAATATAATGAAACCCATTATTAGGTAAAACGAATATGCTACTACAAAACTTAAAAATAAAGTAGGCATACCAATAATTTCTTTTAAAAGTGAAAAGAAATGGGCTGGAGAGATGGCTCAGCAGTTAAGACCATTGCCTGCTCTTCCAAAGGTCCTGAGTTCAATTCCCAGCAACCACATGGTGGCTCACAACCATCTGTAATGAGGTCTGGTGCCCT
>NW_026070349.1:0-3936 GCF_014885135.2 Alexandromys fortis
ACACACACACACACACACACTGTACCCTCCCTGGTCTCTGTCCGGATGGTTTGTTCTCCTCATTTGTCTTCTCTATTACCCCTTTGCTTATCAGTTTTCCACTTAGACCTCTGTCCCAGTTTGCTCTCTAGTGCTGTGATAAAATGCTGACCGAAAGCAACTTGGGGAGGAAAGGGTTTACTTCATTACAGTTTGTTCGTTAAAGTTCTCCCAAACACAACGTGGTCAGGTCTGCCACAGAAATATCCCACGATCCAGATAGCAATTTCTGGTCTTTTAGTTTTTTTTGTTTGTTTGTTTGTTTGTTTGTTTTTCGAGACAGAGTTTCTCTGTAGCTTTTGGAGCCTGTCCTGGAATTCACTCTTTAGACCAGGCTAGCCTCAAACTCACAGAGATCCACCGCCTCTGCCTCCCGAGTGCTGGGATCAAAGGTGTGCGCCACACTGCCCAGCCTTGTTAGGTTTCTATTACCACAATAAAACACTGTGACCGTGGGGAGTTGTTATTGGTGGCTTTTAAAGCACTAGGCACAAGCAGGTGGATCTTTGAATTCGAGGTCAGCCTGGTCTACAGAGTGAGTTCCAGGACAGCCAGGGCTACAGAGAGAAACCTTGACTCAGAAAGCAAATCAAAACAAATCACCATGACCAAAAGTAATGTGGGGAGGAAAGGGTTTATTTTAGTTTACAGTTTATAGTTCTTCCTGATGGGAAGTCGGAGCAGGAACTCAGGACCAGAACCTGGAGGTAGGAACTGAAGCGTGGGTCATGGAGTAGCATGCTTACTTCCTTTCTCTTCAGGGCTTGCTCAGTTGGCTATTTTGTTTTGTTTTGTTTTTTAGAGACAGGGTTTCTGTGTGTAGCCTTGGAGCCTGCCCTGGAACTCGTTCTGTAGAACAGGCTGGCTTCGAACTCACAGAGATCTGCCTTCCTCTGCCTCCCAAGTGCTGGGATTAAAGGCATGTGCCACCATCGCCCAGTTCTTAGTTGGCTTTCTTATACCAGCCAGAGCCACGAGCCCAGAGGTGGCACCACACAAAGTTCTGGGTCCTTCTACATCAATCATTAATCAAAAAATGCACCATAGGTGTGCCTGCAGTCAGAGCTGATGGAGGCATTTTCTCCATTGAGGGTCCTCTTCCCAAATGACTCTACTCTATCAAAAAACAACTAATCAGGACAACTCCTGACGTGGGTTCAGGTCCTCTCGGACCTCCCAGATCCAGTTATGGTCCCCACTTATTCTTCCTGTAAATATGTGCTTAGCACTTTCTATCATGGTCAGCATCGGACTTCAGGGACAACAGGGGACAGGGACCCAGGGAACTGATAATCTTAGCAGAGAAGACTCATGCACAAACATTATGCAAAAACACTTATAAATTATTGTTAGTGTTGAAAACAAAAAAGAAACAAACAGACAAATCAAGCCAATGCAACCCAGAATGCTGTGTCGGGAGAGACACTCAGAGAAGGGTCTCTGCGGTTGTGACAGTTAAGCCTAGTCCTGGAAAAAGAAACAGTTCTGTACGCAAGCAAGGGGAAAGCGCTCCAGGCAGAAGAAAGAGTAACTGCCAAGATCTGGGGAGGCAGGAACCTTGATGGTTTCTAGGCACTCGGATAGACAACCAGGGGGACTGGAGGGAGAGCAGAAAACAAAGGATTGAGCATGAGTTTAGGTTTCTGCAGTTGGCTGCAGTGTTTGGATTTCACTCTCAGCGCAGTGGCCAAAGTACTTTCTTTTCCCCTTAAGATTTATGTTTTAACTGGGCGGTGGAGCACGTCTTTAATCCCAGCACTCGGGACACAGAGGCAGGCGGATCTCTGTGAGTTCGAGACCAGCCTGGTCTATAAGAGCTAGTTCCAGGACAGGCTCCCAAGCTGCAGAGAAACCCTGTCTCCAAAAAAACAAAAAACTATATATGTATATAGATATATGTTTTTATTTTATGTGTATGTGCAAGGACCTGCATGTGTGTATTGCCTGGTGCCTGCAGAAGCCAGAAGAAGGCACAGGATACCCTGAACTGAAATTACAGGTGGTTATGGGCTACCTTGCCAGTTTGGGGAACCGAACCTAGGTCTTTTGCAAGAACAGGAAGTGCTCTTAAGTGCTGAGTACATTGTTTAGTTTTTTAAGACCGAATCTCACCTGTCTCAGGCTGGCTTCAACCTTGATTTGTGGCAGAATGTGCCCTTGAACTCCTGGTTTCCTGGCTTCTATCTCCTTACCACTGTTAGGATTACAGGCGTGCAATACTAGTCCTGGCCCAGTCAATGGTTTCAATTGGGACTTAACAAATGACTTTAGTTTTTGTTAGACTGCCCTAGTTGTTAAATGAAAAATGGACTAAGGGATACACAGAAGATTAGGAAAACCACTGAGCATAGCACTTTAAAATCAGCCTTGGGGTGGAGGACCTCTTTGAATTAGGGGCCTGCCTGGTCTACATAGCGGTTGTTAGGATAGCCAGAGCTACACAGTAAGATCCTGTTTCAAATTTAAAAACACAAACAAAAAGATTAAGAAAACCAGTTAGGACTTTCTAGGTCCAAGCAAAAGAAGATGTTAGCTTTAACTTGAACAGTGAAAAGTTGTGCATTCAAAAGCGATCTGAGGTTGGAATTTATGGGAGTTCCCAAAAGATTTGATGAGAGGTTCTGGGGAAATAGAAGAACAAGAGATGGTGCCTAACATCTGCCCTGAACCAGCAGAAAGAGGCTTGGCCTGTCCTAACCCCATTGGTCTGCTCTTCCTTTGGAGCCCATGGGGAAATTTTCAGAAGCCTGGAGCTTGAGAAACAAGCCTTGTCAAAAGTCGCAATCTGTGAGGTCCCTGCTAGTTATAACCTAGTTTTGTTATGTACTGAAAAATCTGAAAATTGGAACAATCTTGTGATTTCCTTGGACCCATCCTTTAGCACCGGGTGGAATTCCGTGCCCAAAGAGCATTCAGTAATCGCTAGCTGACTTTTCACTTGGGCACCAAACTTTCATAATTGAATTTTAGATTAAATTCCTAAAAAAAAAAAAAGAATTCTAATGTAGAGTAAACTTTCATTTGAAATCAATTCACCTTGAGAAAGTAGAGCCATGGCAAGGCTAATCTAAAATTGTAAAATTCAAAGTAATTCCTATGTGAGCGGAGGCAGGAAATCCTTTTTTTCTAAGTTAATCATCTGCATCTGCATTTAGGCAGATGTTGTTTGGGGGCAGATGTCAACAGGTGAGTCAATTTTATTCAAAATAGAAAGGAAAAAAAAAAAAGAAAGAAGCCAGGTATGGTGGCACACACCTTTAACCCCAGCACCCAGGCGGGAGGTAGAGGCAGGCAGATCTCAGTGTTTGAGGCCAGCCTGGTCTACTCAAAACACTTTAGGCTAGCCAGGGCTACATAGTAAGACCATGTCTCAAACAAACAAAAATAAAAAACAACCTGTTGGGGGAGAGTGCTTATTCGTTCCCAGCTGCTCTGACCCAAAATAACCACACAGAAACTGTATTAATTGCAATACTGTTTGGCAATAACTTAAGTGCATTTCTAGCTAGCTCTTAGATCTTAAACTAACCCGTCTCCATTGATTTGTGTATCACCACAAGGTTGTGGCCTACCCAGCAAAGTTCCATCTTTCTTCTGTGGCTACATGGCTCCCACTGACTCTGCCTTCTTTCTCCCAGCATTCAGTTTAGTTTTCCTGCCTAGCTCTACTCTGCCTTATCATAGGCCAAAGCAGCTTCTTTATTCATTAACCAATAAAAGCAACACATATACAGAAGGAATTCCCACATCAATAACCTCCCTCCAAAATATATTTATAAAAATTCGTAATGGGGCATGCAAAGTGGATAAAATCTACTCTTTAGTATACCCCCTCTTTCTTTGTTTTTTCCTTCCTTCCTTCCTTCCTTCCTTCCTTCCTTCCTTCCTTCCTTCCTT
>NW_026070350.1:0-3914 GCF_014885135.2 Alexandromys fortis
CTCCTCTCCTCTCCTCTCCTCTCCTCTCCTCTCCTCTCCTCTCCTCTCCTCTCCTCTCCTACTCTCTCTTCTCTTTTATTTTTCACAGGGGTTTAAATAGATGCTAATGGATTTTTTTAGACCATTAGCTTTAAATATTAATATACTATCATTTCTGTAACTTAGATCATAAAACTCTAAAGTTTCTATTTTAAAATTAGGTACAGTGCAAGAAAAACGAAAGCTTGGTAGGAAATGCATTTCAGAAGCTATTTGTAATTTGAAAAGCCTAAGGTCATGGCATGAACAAAAATTCACATATCACAGTATGATATATAATTTAGAGATAGATTATATCTTCACATAGGGTTAGGTATTGATGGAGAAAAAGGAAATGAATTGAAAATATAGCCTCAATCCAGAAAGGAATCTTTTAAAATTTTGGTGAATTTCCTCATGGTGAAATACATATATATGTAAAAATATGCAATTATCTATGTGTGTATGCAATTGGACAAAAAATGTTTGAAATGCCTTTGAAATCTTAGCTTCTTTTTTTAAAGAAAATACCTGCCTATTTGAAAATGAGAACATCTTTTGATTTTAATGGGCAATTATTTTGTTTCTAGTGAGAAAAATAAAATTTAAATTCCTCATTGGCTCTGTGTGTTTTCTGTGTCAATTAATTATGAATATTTTTCATATTTTAGCTGATGTACTTTACATATTTCAATTGACATTTTGAGATATTTTCTAATGATTAGAATGTATTTCCACTATTAACCCTATGCTTGCAGCCAGTAATTAGAAACATTTGCTATCTTCTAGGCTAAACTGCCACTTCCTTTAACTATGTCCTATTCTGTAAAATGCCTTTTCTTCCCTTCTCTCATTTCCCAGTTAGTTCATGTCTGCCTCAATCCATTGTGCTAACACCCTGCACCATTTTCTTCTTCACCTTCGCAAGCCCCATCAGTTTCCTGGTTGTCTGTTACACAAGAGGACATCCACACACAGGCACCCATAGAGTATCAGTATAGCTTGTCTGAAGACGGGCTCGTAAACATTATCCAAATTTTAGATTCTGAGACCCTCCAGCTTCTCTTATCAGGGTAATTATAACCAGTTAGATAAACGATTCTCAAAATGGGTCCCTAGATCATTTGTAAGGTGGGTAAATTAAGAAAGTGATATACAAGTCTGTAGATTTTCACCTTAACTACTTAAAAATGTCTTATAAAAATGTTGGAGTTACTAAAATCAATGTAACTATTATAGTTTGAATGTGCACCATTCCTCACAGGCTCATAGCTTGAGCACCTAGGACCCCAGCTGGTAGCATTGCTTGGGGATGTTGGTGAGCTTTTAGATGGGGGAGGCATATATGGAGAGAGTGGGTTACTGAGGTTATAGAGCAGCCTTGCTTCTGGTAAGCTTATAAGCTTATAGCTTACATGTTTTCTCTCTGTGCCTATCTCTGTCTGTCTGTCTGTCTCTCTCTCTCTCTCTCTCTCTCTCTCTCTCACACACACACACACACACGTGCACACACAAACTTCTAGCTGCTATGCCTTCCCTGTCTTACTACATAGAAATTCCTAAAACCTGAAGCACTATAAGAAGACTATGGAAACCTTATTTGGAGACTATTTTTCAGCCTGTCAGTCAAACCATGGTGTATTACAAAACTGCATTGTACAATTGGGGCTCATGTTTGAATATCAATTGATTTTTTTTCCGTTTTGCAACAAAGCCAAAGAAAACAACACCTCTGTGGAAACCTCGTGAGTAATTTTTTTTAAATTACATACAAATATTTTAGCCATATGACAATGTTAGAACAATTGTCTGCTTATTATTGTCTTGAATGGAACTCACAAGTTACTTCATTTTCCTAAGGACATGCATTAATAAAATCATATTTATGCTAAAAAATAAATGTTTGCTTTTACTAGTCTACAATAGGAATTGGTTGTTGCAGTTTTGGCTAAATGACAGGAATATTTTACTATTTCAATGAAACCACATATGAAAGTCTTGAAGAACACACTTAAAATATGCTTTTAGAAAAACACCATGCTAACATAAAATACTGAATTGGCAATAATGCACTCAAATGATTTCTTTATATTTTCCAAGCTATTCAAAGGGGAGTTGGATCTTAAAAACTTGTCTATGTGAAAAAGTATGGGAGTGTTTATGAGTGTTTAAGTTTTCATGAAATGTAGCAGTAAATGAATATACTAATTAGAAAACATACTCTTTTGTTGTGGTCAAATATTTTCACTCTTTAAAATCTGACAAAAGTGTAATCATCATATTATTTAAAATATTGTTTTATAAAACAGGAATATAACAGAGTTGGAGATGTTCAAGTAAATATGGTTGGGGATATAAGTACATCAGCTATGGCTGCAACACAGAATAGGACAAACCTGCCAGTGAAGTCTCCACCACTCTGGTAGCAATCAGAATTAACACCCTGTAGCAGTCAGACCGACACTAACCAAACAAGTACTAAACAAACCAAACTAACTTTAACCTACTCCCATGATGAAGACTGAGCAGTCACTACCCTGCTACCAACATGCTCCTAGCTCTCTTCCTGCCTGATACACAATCACAGCTAGTGAGTCCTGCGACAGCTAAATGATTTTAGTATCGTCTGGGGTATATTCTTCCAAGATCTGTGGGAGCGATTCAGTACTATTATTTCAACAATAAACACATTTTATAATAAAACATTGACAATCTTGGTTTCCTGGACCAGGAGGCAGCAACTGCTTACTTAGAAAATGGATGTCAAAGCAACACTACAGTAGCATCATCATTTACTGCAGGAACAGGAAGAGAAATTACAACTATGACAATGCTATCGTCACTAAGACTCTGTGATCAGATTAACTGTCTCAGCCAGATAAACCAGATACCGTGCACTTGCTGCTACGACCCACAGCGAGTTTTACATCATGAGTAACATGCACCTTATCCAAAAATGCTTAAATGAAAGTATGAGGCTCGACGCTGGCAAAACCACATGACATCATGAAGGCTCAATCAGAAACACCCCTTAACGTGAGGTATATTGGAGAAAAATTGTCCAGGATTCTTCTCTATGTTTATGTTTTTATTTTGTAATTTGTAATATGTTCAATTTGTAATTATTTACAGATGACTAAGGCGATAGCACTAAGAAAATCGTTCTGTGGGCTACCATATTTTGTATGTGGTTCATTTGTGCTTTGGAACAGATCACCACAGACTGGGTCATTTGCAATAGACATAATTTTATCTGGAATATGGCTTTCGAGGGTGAGAACAAATGCAACCTGTAACAAGAACTGACTCAAAGAACGTATTACATAGGTGTTAAATGAGCTAAACATTTACTATAATTAAAAGGTAGAAATAATTTTCTATATAAATCTTGAAACAATATCCTTACAGTATACACATGATGGTATATAATCAAATTTAAATGGTATTGTATTAGTCCCATTTAGACTAAAGCCTATGTTCCCAGACCACAACAGATTCTTGAAATGGTGACTAGTATCTAACTTTATGTATTCTTTTTGCTTATACAGATACGTCATGATGAAACTTATTTAATAAATCAGGCAGAGTACAAGATTACCAGTAGCTAATAAGAAATAAGATAATTACAGTAATATAGTGTGATAAACTTATGAGCATATGGATATATCTTATTCTATGATACTCACTCTTTTTGCACTGATGAATTGGGGAAATGTGGTGACTGACAGATCCATGGTGACAAACATTAGGTCACTAGGTACTGTGCCACCTTGAGAATTGGGGACCACTGAGATCTCTACCATGTGGCTAACAGGCAGGTAGCCTAAGCTGAAATGGGTATAACAGACAGAAGAATGGTTCATGTCCCGGGTTGAGTAGAACAGATAATACAGGGG
>NW_026070351.1:0-3917 GCF_014885135.2 Alexandromys fortis
TGTGTGTGTGTGTGTTGCTCTTGTATCCTGCCATATTACTGAAAGTGTTTTACAGCTGTAGGAGTTTCCTACTAGAAATTTTCTTGGTCACATAGTGAAAGTTTGGCTTTTTTTTTTCAATTTTTATCACTTTTATCTCCTGCTATTGCCATATTAATCTAGGTAGAACTTCGAGTACTATATTCAATAGATATGGAGAGGATATATACAACATTGTCTTGTTGCTGATTTTAGAAGAATTGCTTTGAGTTTCTCTACAATTAATTTGATGTTGGCTGTCAGCTTGCTGTAAATTGCCTTTCTCATGTTTAGATATATTCCTTGTATCCTTGATCTCTCCAAGTCCATTATCATGAAGGGCTATTGGATTTTGTCAAAGACTTTCTGCATCTAATAAGATGTGGCAAAAAAAATGTGGTTTCTTTTTTGTTAATATGGTGGATTACATTGGCAGATTTTCATATGTTGAACCAACCCTGCATCTCTGAGATGAAGCATAGTTGATTATTGTAGATGTTTTTTGATGTGTTTTGGATTCAGCCAGTCACTCCCCATTTGGTCTGCTTGGTACTGTTATCTGTTTCCCATTCATCAATTCTTAAGATTATTACTTGTGCTTTGGAGGTCTTTTTCAGAGCATCAATATTTATGCTTATATCTTGAAATATGTTTACATTTCAGGTCTTATATTAAGATCTTTGATTATTTTTTTTAGATTTGCTTTGTGTGGTGAGATAGGTAAATAATTTTTCTATATATAAATATCCAGAGTTTCCTATGCTATTTGTAGATGAGTCTATTTTTTCTAATAAAAAATAAGAGTCTTATAACCAGATGTTTCTTGCCTGCCAGCCTGTTTCCAAATACCAGGCTCCTAATTCACTAATAATTGACTCAGAGTCCTAACATTACTTTAAGTTTTCAACCAATAGCTCAGGCTTGTTACTAGCTAACTCTTACACTTAATATTAACCCATATTTCTATCCCATATTTAACCTTGTGGCTCGGTACCTTTTCTCAGTATGGTATTCTTAATTTTCATCTCTGCATTTGCCAGAGACTCTCTGACTCTGCCCTTCTTATTTCTAGAATTCTCCTAGTCTTCCCCTCATGCTCAGTCTCTTCCTGGCCAACTATCAGCCAATCAGCTTTTTATTAGCAAATGAGGGTAATGTATATGCATAATGTATTAAAGGATTGTTCCACAATAGTGAATACAGTACCTGCATACAGATGGGTTAATCCCCAAGTCATTATGTTTATTAAACTGGTTTGTATGACTATTTGTGAAGCCAGAAGTAAAACTGGAAGTCAATAACACCAGAAAGTTTTAAATTAAGCAAATACTTGGAGAGTGAACACTAAACTCTGCAGTTGTTATAGCAGAAATTAGAAATAAAGAAGCAGGTTATTCCAACTTAAGTGGAAGCACAGATAACCAGATGCCTTTTTGTGGCTCAAAATAGTGCTAATAACAGTTTGAATATTTTTTTAAAGTCAAGGAGGACACATATAAACAATGAAATGATACATCTCAGTGTCCCAGGAAATATAAGTACAAGTCACACTCAAAAGCAGTAAGCAACAAGAAATGATATAGACAGAAAGTAATTAAGTTGAGAATCAAATTACAATGTATAGATGAATAAGACAAAAAGAACAATGTATAGAATCATTTAAACAAATGACCAATTATTTGAAACTATGAACAAGATTGATAACCTTTCACCAAAGTAAGCAAAAATAAAATCACAAATTAATAGAATTATAGATAATAGGGTGATATAATAAATGTCAATCAAATGCTGAAAATAATTAGGGTATGCTTCAAAAATGTGTTTTTAAATAGTTTGAAAAAACTGATAAATTTTTAGACACATATAACCTACAATAATTAAGTTAAGATGATGTATAACTAGGAACAATACATAAGTCTTTTTAAATACTTATGGATGAATGCAATCACTTTTTGATTGGTCTTAAATCACTTTTTGATTGGTCTTAAAGCATAATCCATGAGATGTGGCCATATCACACATAGCTAAAGAGACTAAGTACCTGAGGCTAGATAAGTCATGGGCCCTCATAGAAAATACGATGCTATTAATCTGATACAGGAACAAAGAAATGAAATGACTCATGATGACATACTATTTTACTCATAGATCAGTGTTTTAAGATGAACCCCCACCCCTCCTATTGTTTCTGGAGTCTAAACATCTGTCCAGTCTCACTCCCAGCCCTTTAGCAAGAATCTCACTGAGGTCTCCTTTTTCTCTTTGACCGCATTGCCAACAGATCACAAAAACCTTCTCTCCTAGTTTTTCTTCTCCCAACTCATACCATTATCCCAGCCTCCAACACCAGCTGAGCAGGCGAGGAAAATAGACAACACACAATTATTACATTATCTGAAAATCCAGAGAGGAAACAGAAACCACAGAATAAAACAACCATCCAACAAAGACAAATCAAGAAATCAGCACCTAGACTTATAATCACCCAAACACAAAGGCCTAGATCCAGCATAAAAACATAATCAATAACAACAAGGGCAATATGTCTCCACTAGAATCCAGCTATCCTATAATATCAGGCTCCAAATAGTCCAACATAGCTGAAGCACAAGAAGAAAAAGACCTTAAAGTCAACTATATAAAGATGACTAAGGTCCTTAAAAAGAAAATGAATAAATCCATTAATGAAAACTAAGAAAACATAGACCAGTGCTATTTTCAACTTTCGTCAGAGAATCGTCTTCTTAAATTAGATGGTATTTAACACATACCCACAAGTGGACAATGTATAAAACATAAAAGATTTTGGAGAACCAAACCCTAAATGGGATAATATCTTTAGCAAAGACCTCCCACAGGGCTTTTCTATATGGAAGAGGAGACAGAGAGAACATAAGAGCCAGAGGGAGTACATAACTCCAAGAAACCATCTTCCAAACACACCAGTGTTAATATGCATATGAACTCACAAAGATTGGGACAGTATGTTCAAAACATGTGCAAGTTTGAAACATAAAAGTCTCAGTATGGAGATAGGGGACTAGACCCAATTGATACTTGCTTGAAAATCACTCTTCTCCAATACAGTGTTATTGGACATATGAACTACACTCCAAAGCAGGCCCCATGACCAGACGTAGTTATTCCATTACAAAAGTGACTCTAAGGATCTTTGTCCTTTGCATTCTGTTTTGATAATTTTTATCAGATTTGTTTTTGTTTGATTTGATTTGATTTTCTTTTTGTTGTTGTTGTTTCATTTGAGAGAGAGAGAACCAGAGAACATAAAGTTGAATTGGATGAGAGGTAGGGAGGATCTGGGAAAATCGAGAGAGGCAAAAGACTATGATGAAAGTACATTCTGTAAAACATTTGTAGTTAAAAAACAACAATAAAGATTCTTCAAAATAGAATTCAAGAGCACATTAAAACATTCATGCACCATGATTAAGTTGATCTCGATGCAAGATTGGTTCAACACATATGAATCAATTAATGTAACACAACACATACATAGATTTAAGGACAAAAAAACACATAATCATCTCAATAAATGCAAGAAAAGTTTCTGAGAGACTTAAATAATACTTCATGATTTAAGCCTAACTAAGAAGCAAAGGGCGTAACTCAACTTGAAGGCTTTGTCTAACACACCTATAGCTAATATTATACTACATGAAGAAAGCATTTCTTCTAAACTTAAGAAAAGCACAAGAGTGTTTACTCATCTCTTTTATTTAACAGAGTGCTCAAACTCTTTGTTATACTTTAGATGACTTCCTGCTTCTTTGTAGTTTTTTAAGAATAAGTGTACAGGATACAGGAAATATTTACCTGTCTAGTCAGCACTAATTTTGAGTTTATCAGCTAACACCAAATAGGTAAGCATCCGCTACATT
>NW_026070352.1:0-3889 GCF_014885135.2 Alexandromys fortis
GATATGGAGGCAGGAGGATCAGAAGTTCAAGATCATCCGCATTTACTTCACGGTTTTCAAGAGTAGCCTGGGCTACATAAGACCCTGTCTCACAAAAGCAGGGAAGGGCTAAAGAGATGGCTCAGTGGTTAAGAACACATACCGCTTCTGCAGAGGATCCAAGTTCAGTTCCTAGCATCCACATTGGGTAACTCAGGACTGCCTCTAACTCCAGCTCCAGGGGATTCAATGCCTCTGGCCCCCAGAACACCACACCTATGTGCACACATTAATATACAGGCCTACTTATATGCACACACTCGTACACAGGCACATATGCCTACACTTCATTAATGGTGTATGCCCATGCATACGCTTCATTAATAATAATGAAAATAGATTTTTTTAAAGGTGAGGTTAGATCTCTTGACATTTTGTTACGGACCTTTTTTTTCAAAAAAAAAAAAAAAGAAGTTTGTTGTTTAACAGGCACTACAGGGGCTAAACTTAATGCTAACCTTCAGAGAAAGAAAAGAGTAAAAGCTTTCACCATCCTGTAACCTGTCAAAGAAAAGGAGCAAGTGGATCCAGGACAAAGGATTCCTACCAAATTCAGAGAGCAAAGGAACTACCTCCTCCTGAGACTTTACACACGTTAGAATCTAAGGCTCCAGCCCACTCTTCCCTCTACCCTTCTCAGCTGCTCACAGTTGGCCTCGGTCTCCCTTTCTGCCTGCCCCTCCCAGCACAAAGTAAGATCCCCGATTGGGTCAGACCAACTAGGAAAAGCCACGTCCCAGCAATGGGGGACAGTTAACAACTGCCACAAGAGACATGCATGGTGATGCACGCCTTTAATCCCAACAGCTGAGGCAGAAGTAGGTGTATGTCTGGCCAGCTTGGGCTACATAGCAAGTTCCAGAGCTAGACAGTGAGACCCTGTCTCAAAAACCAAAACAAACTAGTATAAGATGGGTTATCAGCGTTGACAGCGTAAGTAACAGTGCGTGGGTGGCTGAAGCAGAAGGATTGTTAGTTTGAGGCCAGCAAAGCCCAGTCTCAAAGCTAACAGAATGGAGGCACTTGTGCCAGCATTTCCAAAGTCACCAACACTAAGAGGCCCTACACAGCTATTATGCTTGGCTACCTGATATTAACTGAATGGTGGAGACCAAAGGTCAAAGGCATGTAGATTCCCACACTTTCACCACTGGACCCTGCCTGCACGGTGCTGAGTCTAGGGGCCTGTGGTATCTCTTTATCCTGTTTACTGTGTACGGAGAGGTCAGGGGACAACTCTGAATAGAGGTGGTTCCCTCCTACCTTTTCTAGGGTTTCCAGGTTTGTTCAGAAGCACCTCCGGCTGCCAAGCCACATTGCTGTAATCTGACACAAGCATTTGAAGCCGGACTCAGAACCGCTTGCTGAGCCTTATCCCTGGTGGCCAGAATCAGCAAAGCGCAAGTACTCAGGGCAGTGAGCAGCCTGCTGTCCCACACAGACTCGGGCCCAACACAACGACACATGAAGTAGACCAGACGACTTCCCCTTAACTGTTTCCAAGGAAGGCCAGCCCTCCTAGGACACAATTGTTTCTCCCTTTGAGATTTTGCTTGATGACTGTGTCTCAACAGTGCATTTTCTCTTTATTGTGTATATAGGGGAATGTTTGTATAGGTGGACGCATGTGTAGATGCACATGTACGCACATGTATGTGGGACCAGGAGTCAATCTCTAGTGCATGGCCTGTTTTCTAAGTCAAGGTCTCTCACTGACCCAGATCCCTAGGCTTGTCTCCTTAGGGCTGGGGTTACAGGATGGGCCACCACGCCAGGATATGGGTTCTGGGGATCCAAGTCAGGTCCTTGTGCCTTTGCAGCAAGCACCTGGCTGAGTGTGCATCTTTGCAGCCCTAGCACATCTTATTTTCTCTTTGTGCTAGTCTGTAAAGTTCTGAAATTCTTTTAGCATCTTTCCCTTGGCTTATTGCAGCAGAGCTCTCATGTCCTGATTGTGTTCTCTGGTGACACTCTCTTTAGGCACAGATGCAGGAATTTTCACAAGTCCGTGCACCACTGTAGAGCCCTCAAGACTGAGGTAAAAATCAAAGAACGCTTCAAGGTGGCTCTAGGGAGGAGGGAGGCCTCTGGAGAAGCAGCGATGCTTCCCCCCCCCCCCCGCCCTGGCTAGCAGGCCCCTGACAGATTTGGGGAACCACAGACACATAAATAATTTTATGTATTTATATAAGTCTGGGAACTACAAATGAGAGAAAACATGATATTTTTTCTGAGAGCAGATCAATTCACTTAATGCGATTATTTCCAGTTGCACTCATTTTCCCGCCAACAACATAAGTTCATTTTTTTTATGGATGGAAAAAAATTGCTACTCAAGGGGGACCAGGTTCACACTCCATCATGACAGGGAAGTCAAGCTGGCAGGGACCTGAAGCAGGGTCACATACATCCACAATGAGGACACAGAGAGATGGATGAATACTGATGTCCAGCTCTATAGGTAGGTAGGGAAACTAAACTGAATGCAGGGAGAAAGAAGGAGGAGCCAGAGAGATGCCATGTAGCTGTAGAAAATCCTTCAGCCAGTATTCTTTAAGTTACCTGTCCACTTGGGCGTGACCTTTTATACTAAAAATGCTGATGTAAAACACTTGCATGCTCTCTCTTCTGGCTGCTGGATTAGTTTGCTGCTCTTCATTTGAGCAGAGGACTGTGATCTGTGAGTCTACCCCTAAACAAATAACCCTTTATTATACTCAATTCTGAGCTAGTATGGGATTTCTTTTTAGCCTCCATCTTCATCTGGCACCCAACATGAGGCCTGACTCCACACCTAGCAGGAGGACCGGTCTAAAAGCTCCAAACGGTCCACAGCCCATAAGGTCTCCCACTCCTGTCCGCCTGGCTTCCTTTCTCCTAAGAAGTGGTTTTTTGTTTTTGTTTTTGTTTTTTGTTTTTGTAAACAAAGTGGAGCTAAGTGCGTGGTGACTTGGAAATTTCTCAAGCTCATGCACATTTCCCCAAACCCCATGGTGCCCAACGTGGGGCCATGATGTCATGATGTTTATAGTGCTACTATAAGACCTGTTTTGGGTCCCAGCTGCTCAGGATGGTTCCAACTTGGTTAGCTGAAATGGTATACCTTTTTAGAAACTTCTGGTCAAACTCCAAACAGGAACCTCAGAAAATCTGTACCAAATACTCAGATACTATTTGCAATTATACCAAATAGTAATCTTAAAACATAACCATCATTTTACTTTCACAGGATCCCATAGAAAGAACATTGTCCCCATTATAGTAATTCTAGTAGGTGATGTCCCCTCTCCTGACAAAGTTTGTCCTCAGGATTAGGAACATCAATTAGGGGTTGATTATATTTGGTATAGGGTTTGGGGGAAATTATGTAGGCTCAGGGATCTCTTTGGAAAAAAAGGGAAATTGGATGTGATAATAGATTAGTGTGAGCTTACTCACACTAATAATAATAGTGAGTAATAGAGTGAATACTTGTGAGCTATCATTTATAGGCAATTTATATTGGTATAGATTCTTGCATAGTGATACAAACTTAAATTATATTAATATGTTCCTATTTTTGTCTGCAATGTTTGCATACCTAGTCAAAGTTATTTTTAACATATTGTATGCATGTATGCTTCTACCTCTGCTTAAGACATTTTTGTATACTGATACAATTTTAGGATGTATTTATCATATTGTAATATACATTTCTACCTCTGATCAAGATACTTGTACATTGTTTTCATTTTGAGGTCATTGCTGTACAGACTACTTATACCGTTCCGCCCATCTACCACACAACAGTTTGCAACTTGGGCAAGGGGCTGGAGACTGAAACACACACACACACACACACACACACACA
>NW_026070353.1:0-3979 GCF_014885135.2 Alexandromys fortis
ATAGTTGCCAGATAAATAAAGATAATATTGATAAATGTATCAGAACAGGCAAGTTTTGTGATTTGACCAAGTTCACAGAAGAAGTTGGGGATATCATTTTCTGTACAAAAGAACAGTTGCAACACCAGAAGTGTGTGGAGCAATGCATTTATAGTGCTGATTATCAGAGAAAGTAAGACTAGCAAGATGCATAAGAAAGGGTTCATAATAATTGTGTATCTCAAAGGTTGACAAATGGCCACATAGCGGTCATAAGCCATTACAGTGAGGAGACAACTTTCTACACCACAAAATGTCAACATAGAATACACCTGTGAGATGCAGCCTATGTAAGTGATGCTCTGGTCATGTGCTTGGATGTTCAACAGCAACTTTGGGACTGATGTTGTGCTCGTACAGATATCAGTGAAAGACAGATTACACAGGAAGAAGTACATGGGAGTGTGGAGATGGGAGTCTATGCTCACAGCCAGGATAATGAGTAGGTTTCCCACGATGGTAATGAGGTACATGAGCAGGAACACATTGAAGATGAGGGGCTGCAGTTCAGGGACATAAGCTAGTCCCATGAGAAAAAATTCTGAAATATGTGTCTGGTTTGCAGGTTCCATGTGCATGCTGAATATTGAAAAAATGTGCAATGAAAACAATATTAATTTTTGCAGTATTATCAACAGCACATTAGTATGAGACAGATGTAAGAATGATTTAAATATTTTCACTTACTTTTAATGAGCTCCAATATTATGAACATAATGCATCTTTAATTAAATTCTCCCAGTGAAGCCTGAAGATTTGACTCTTAGATTAAAAGCAGATCCTTGTCTTGCTTGGAACTCAAGACAGTTTCCTCAGCACTGTGACTGTAAGCTTACAATTCTCTGTGACTCCAGCTCTATGACCTAATGATATATTCTAGTTTTCAAAAATTATTATTTTATGTGTGGTAAATGCATACTAACATAATATATGAAATTTAAAAATACTTTTATTGAATTTTCTCCTTCTAAAGCTTTAGAATTTCTGTATAGAAAATAAGACCTTTCTGAGCTATAAAGTAAACTATAGAAATATTGAAGTTATATTTCTAAAATATTTCTCTATTCCTCTTGTATATTTATGTTGTAATGTCTACTCTGTCCATTGCACATCTATTTATTTGCAAATATCCTGACAATTGATGAGACTGCATTGAATTCTAAAGCATGAATTCTTTCTTTCAAAATCATTTCTACTTTCAAGGGAAATGACAGTTGACAGCCCAAGATTATGGCTGCAGAATCATCTCTTCTTTCTATAAAAATTGCAGTTGAATTCCCTCACATATCAGATGCACTTATAATGTGATGAAATCATCCATCAAACACAGTCTACAAAGGAAAAGTCTGATCTCTGGTCTTCTATGTTCTGAGTTGAGTCTATGAACATTTTTTCATGTATCTTTCTGTACAGAGAGTAAATAGCACCTGAAAATTATCCAGAGATAGCAAAATATTTTCTCATTTCAGTATTTAATTTCAAACATATATTATATATTTATATTTATGTATTTATATATTATATTATATATTTATTTTTATATATTTTATAATTATAAAATACTATACATATTAGGGTAACACTGGAAAAGTATCAAAATAATATAAAGAATGAAATACTGAGTTTTTGTTGAATAATTTTTACTTTCTTGATAGACATGTACAGATAACACAGACTTAGATAATTAGATATGAATATGAGACATACATGTTATATATTGTGTTAATGAGGCATATAGTAAATGTTGATGTTATACTTTCTCATAAACTACAAGGGAATGAGATGTGTGTGTTCCTATTTCAGTGATACGCAGCTCACAGCTTGTTTTTCTCAAACATCACATTGAATGTCTTGAATTGTGCAAATTTTATTTATACATTTATGCTGGAATTTTGGGAATGACTTTATGGAGAATCTTCAATGATGAAAAACAAAACAAAGAAATCCCAGTCTCAAAATAGTGCTAGGCATGTAAGATTGTTTTGATATTGTATATCATTAGTGTGTGTGTGTGTGTATTTATATTTGTCTTTGATATGAACAAGAGCAGGTAACATATTTCTTTACTGCCACATTGATGATAAATTGAGGCAGGCGAGACTATAAGAAAGAGAACATTCCTAACTTCATGAATGCCAGTGTTGAGTAAGAGCTTGAATCATTACTTCACTACTCATCTTGGTTATGTAGAATAGTAATGAAAGAAGCCTGACCAATAATTACTATATTCATTAGGCCTATACATATGCTAACTTATATAGTGACAATCTGATTTAAATAATACTAATTTAGTTAAAAATACCAATAAATTTTGAGTGTTATTCTGAGAAGCATATCATGTGAAAAAGTATATTATGACAGAATTTTAGGCATTTTTTGAGTATGCACAGTTGAGTGTATTTTACTGTGGATGATATTCATATAATAAAAAGCAAATAAATAATGCAAATTTGGCTACTACATGAGAATAAACAATAAAAATACACTTTTTAAAATTATTGTTTTACCATATTTGCAATTGCAAACAAATATCAATGGAAGCTCTATCAGTCACAGAACACTCAAATTCCTTCTTTTCTAGGAAAAATACCCACACTCCCCTAATGTACATCACTCTACCACAGCATTATATTTAATAACATTATTCTAAATAATATATCTGCACTGTATTGAAATTAAAAGATATATACTTATGAAAGCAGAACATATATATTTTATTTAAATGTTACAAATTGGTATTTTTAAAATAGTGCTAATATATGCATGCATCCTTCATAACTTTTATTAAAACCATAGTCTAACACACAGACTGCTCTCCATAAGTGATGCATAAGATACTTCCTTTCTTTTATTTGTAAATGTGTGATTTATATAGAAAAATACATAAAAGATCCTATTGAATTCCAGATAAAATGTCTTTGCAATAAGAAGATGAAAGAAGGAAAATAGTTAAGGAATACATTTTTTATGCTTATTATTTAATTTAAAATACAATTCAAAAAATATATAATTCAAAGATAATACTGGTTAAGTGTGTGAAGAAGCAAGGTATTAAGCATGAGTATCACTTACTATAATTAAGCACTGGCCTAGCATTGCCTCCCTGGTCCATATATATATGAACAATACCAAAAATCCCCAAGAGGATAGGGGTAAATGCGTATTGTGTATCTAATCTATCTATCTATCTATCTATCTATCTATCTATCTATCTATCTATCTATCTATCTATCTATCTATCTATCTGATCTATCTATCTCCTCTTTCCTAGATCTCAAAGCCTGCTAACTGATAGTACTACTTCTCTGTCTTATTATAAATGTAAGAATAAGCAATGAAAATTAACAATGGACTGTCAGTCAAGGGTTGAACATACTCCAAATTCATGGTTATTTCCTCATTCCTAAAATGATTGATTTTGGACATGGTTTCTTGAAAGAATTATGAAAATGTGCTAAATTATAGTATCCTCATACAATATGACTTTTCTCCTTGTTAAAGCAGAAGATTGGGGAGATATATAGAAACAAGTGTGTATACAGACACACACACACACATCTAATAACAGTTACATTACAGCACTGGAAAGATAGGCATTTCGAAGCTTCAGAAAAAAAAAACAATCTGAAGACATTTGAATTTTTGGGTGGCTCCAGAACCACAATAATATAACTCAATTATTTATACTACCTAATTATTGTTACTCTAAAAGAGAAACCTAAAAACTAGCATTCACCAAAAATCTGTCCACTACCAACACAACAACTTAAGAAAATATCTTAATGATTTCAGACAGTCATTATAATTGAGTAATGAATAATATTTAATCATAAGGAAATAGTAATTGTTCTTGTAGATAGTATTATATAAGCAGAATAAAGGTTGTGTGCATGTTGGTATAAATATACATAAGAATATTAGAGAAGATGCCTAACAAGTG
>NW_026070354.1:0-1601 GCF_014885135.2 Alexandromys fortis
GAAAGAAAGAAAGAAAGAAAGAAAGAAAGAAAGAAAGAAAGAAAAAGACATGAAAAGAAGCAGGTGGGGTGAGGTGGATGGGTAGCTTAGCAGTTAAAAAGCACTTCCTATACTTGCAGAGGACCAGAGTGCAGTCCCCGACACCCATGTCACGTAGCTCACCACCACCTGTAACCCAGCTAGCTCCAGGGCATTTGACACCTCTGACTGCTGTCCACAGTCATATGCACGTCTCTATACATGGACAAACACACACACACACAACTAATGATAATTGCAACTAAATAAATCAGCTTCCAAGCCCACTTGTTCTGAAGGGGCTGAGCATGAGCCTTGCCGAGCCTCCTGGCGTGTTGCGGAAGGGGTCTGCACGGTGGTCTATGTTTGCATTGTCTTATTTTTGCTTCTTACAACAATGAGTATTTGCTACATAGAACAGCCAAGCTCACAGTCAAGAAACAGAAGAGTAACATAGTAGCCGTAAATAGCCCGACAACCTGCACAGTCCTGGTAGACACACTGTACCTCAGCCCCTTTAATGTCTTCTCCAGCCAGGGCTATCTCATAGGTGGCATGGGAACCACATGGGAGGCTTTGGGGAAATATTTGAAGCAAAAGCAGGGCTGGGTGTAGTCCTGGGGCACAGTATGTGCTTAGCATGTGTGAGACCCTACATTTGAACACCAATACCAAAACAAACAAAAACAATAAAAGAATTGGGACTGGAGAGAAGGCCCACCAGATAAGAGTGGGGACCTGAGGTCGGGACCCAGCAGCCACATTGGAAGGTTCACAGTCACTTCATCTCCAGCTCCAGGGGATCTGACATTCTTTTTTGGCCTCTGTGGGCACCTGTACACACTTCCATACACTCACACACATGCTTAGACTTAATAAATCTTTACAAAATTAATCAATTAGACTTAATGATACACTTAAAGTATTATCAAAATAGAATCATTTCAGCATGTAATCAGTATTTTCTGAACTAATAATTTAATTTAACATTCTTATAAAAAGCCTCCCAAATCTAGTATTTCCCCTCTGTTCAAACGAGCCACAGGTTCACTGTGTAGAACTACACTTGCTAAATACGACATCATAGACTTATAATCTTAGCTCTGGAAAGACTGAGCCAGGAGCGGTTTAAGTTCATGACCAGCCTCAGTTACATAGTGAGTTCAAGACTACCCTGAGATGCATTGTGGGACCCTGCTTCAAAACATCAAGTGCTATAGCTGTGGCTCAGTGGCAGGGCCCCTGCCTAGAATCCCCCAGTGAGGGGCTGGGGTGTGGCTCAGTGGTAGAGCCCCTGCCTAGAATCTCCCAGTGAGGGGCTGGGGTGTGGCTCAGTGGTAGAGCCCCTGCCTAGAATCCCCCAGTGAGGGGCTGGGGTGTCGCTCAGTGGTAGAGCTCCTCTCCTACCTAGGATTCTATCTCCAGTACTGCTTGCAAACATGTTTGTAAGAAAGTGTTTTGTCCCAAACAAATGAACAGGGGTGGGCAGGGGATTGTGGCCCAGCCCTGGGGGTTAATATCACCTTTTCTTTCTTTCTTTCTTTCTTTCTTTCTTTCTTTCTTTCTTTCTTCCTTCCTTCCTT
>NW_026070354.1:2595-4194 GCF_014885135.2 Alexandromys fortis
AAAAAACAAAGAGAGAGAGAGAGAGAGAGAGAGAGAGAGAGAGAGAGAGAGAGAGAGAGAGAGAGAGAGATTATCCCTGTAGTCTGTACTGGTTATAGATGAAACCCAGGACCTTATAGGAACATACTCAGTAATGCCGTACTACTGAGACACACCCCAGCCCCTCACTGGAGAATTCTAGGCGGGGGCTCTGCCCCTGAGTCACACCCCAGCCAGTCTTCTTTTGAGTACATCTGTAGAACTTGGCTCAGCCCCTGTACATACAGGTACAGAGGGCTGCAGGCGAGGGCTGTTAAACAGGTCCTGGGTTCCACATGTTAACTCAACTCACTCCAGAGAGAGTAAAAGGAAGACATGGTTAATAGGTGTAAAGGAACTTAATGAGAAATTCTGGGTCGGGAAGGAGAGAAGCAAGTACCCTGTCCATCCTCAGAGGCGCTGACATGGGCCTTAGGTTTCAGCAGAGCACGACCAAGAGTAGAGGGCGAGAGGCCCACCCTTTCTTTCTTTATCTCTGTCTGTCTGTCTGTCTCCCTAATACACACACTCTCTCTCCCTGCTGCCTGTGGAGCAGGATGTAGCTCTCAGCTACTTCTCCAGCACCATGTCTTCATGTCTCCATGTTCTCTGATGTTAGGGGTCTAACTTTCTGAGACTATAAGCTCCCAATTAAATGTTTTCTTTTATAAGTGTTAACATGGTCATGGTGTCTAGACCTGCCTAGAATCCCCCAGTGAGGAGCTGGGGTGTGGCTCAGTGGTAGAGCCCCTGCCTAGAATCCCCCAGTGAGGGGCTGAGGTGTGGCTCAGTCAGTGGTGGAGCCCCTGGGCTATAATGGCCCAGTGATGGTGTAGTTCTGTGGCTTCTTATCTAGCATTTGATTCCCAGCAAGGACAGAGTGGGAAAAGATGGTTAAAATAGTAAATTTCATGTTATATGTCTTTTACACACACACACACACACACACACACCACCTAAAATTCTAGGTCTTAAATGGTGGCTGAGACACGTGCCCGTTGGTTTCCATGTGTTCAACCTCCACAGCTCCCAGATCTCTTGGGCCATCATGCTGTAGTACTACTTCCCCTATCCTGGTCCTGACATCATCTTGAGGATGTACTGAAATGATTATAAAGTCTTGAGACTTTATTTGTCAGAAGTCTATGGTCTAATCAAGAAAATTTCCTCAACCATATCAAAAGGATTATCAACCAATCAGAACAGTTGGTCTCACAGTCAGTCCACGCACACACTAAATTCAACGTTCTCACCGCAATCCCCACATGCCTCCAGTACCTTTACTTAGCTGCTTCTCTTAAGACCCTATGAGTTGGTTCAATAAGTAAAGGCATTTGCTACACACTGGCAGAGTGGTGAGCATGTGTATACACACACACACACACACACACACACGAATGCAATAAACCTATTTTTTTAAGCCTTTACATCTAAAGAGTGATTCTCAAATGTTTTATTGCAAGTCTTAACGTTTTCTGAGGGGGTGCTGGAAATAGGGCTCAGTAGTTAAGAGCAGCTCCTGCCTCTGGAGGGGATCATGGTTCCGTTTTCACCACTCACAGGTCAGCTCACAACCATTTA
>NW_026070355.1:0-3906 GCF_014885135.2 Alexandromys fortis
ATATATCCAGTAGTTATCTGGGTTCTCACAGAGGGATAAATAGAACACATAGGATTCAAAGGACAATGAAACTCTTCTGTATACTGTCATAGTGGTGACATGGCATATTACATGCTGCGGTAGTTTGAATGTAATTGGACCCCATAAGCTTCTAGCTTATGGGGAGTGGCACTATTAGGAGGTGTGGCTTTGTTGGAGTAGGTGTGGCATTGTTGGGGGAAGTGTGTCACTGTGGAGGTGGGCTTTGAGGTTTTATATATGCTCAAACCACCCTAGTGTCTCAACTCACTTCCTGTTGCCTTTAGATCAACATGGATAATTCTCAGCTCCTTCAGCTCCTTCTCCAGCACCATGTCCAGATGCATACCACCATGTCCCACTGATGATAATGGACTAAACCTCTGAACTGTAAACTACTCCAGTTAAATGTTTTTCCTTAAAAGAGTTACCATAATCATGGTGTCTCTTCATAAGAATTGAAACCTTAAGACACATGACCACACAACCCTCAATGGACAGGCTATCTGCTCTTCCAGAGTCTGGTGACACCACACACAGGATTGTGATCTATAGGTGGTAAGATGCTGGCTTCCCTGGCCTCTTCTAATCCCATCTCCCAGGAGCACCTGGTGTCTTGTCCCAGTAACTCCTTCTGAACCACTCTAGCCTTCCTCTGGGTTGTTTCTCTTGCTATTTCTTGTGCTAAAAGTGCCAGGAGATAGTTAAATATTATTTCACATCTGGGGTGTGAACACCCTCAGATCAGATGGGAACCATTCAGGAAACACATTCCCCCTCTCAAGCTCCTACTGTTTCCTACCTGGGTTTTATGTCCCAGTATCTTGTCTGATGTTGAAACATCAACAAGATGAATGTAGTGGACCTTCTGGAAATGCAGGAATGGCCTCTGGACCCACCTGCCTATGTGTTGGCCACTATTGATCTGATTTCCAATTTCATCCATTTTGAGCCAAACTCAGACTCATAGCCCATGACAACCTTTCCAGTAGAGATGATGGCACACTGGTCATTCACTGGTCAATCAGAGGACCCTGGGCTCGACTCAAACACAAAATTGAACTCCAAAATCTCCCCTCAAAGAGCTCCCACTCAAGTGGGAGCAAAAGACAAGAGAATAATATTCAAAATAAAGAGTTGTCCAGGGTGAAATCAAAAGAACTCCCCCTGAAAGGAGCAGGGGAGGATGGGCACAAGTAGGAGGTCCCAAAAAAAGGGGGATAATGACAGACTTAACATGCCCAAGAAAGGTTTTCTCACTGAGACAATAGCTGAGCTTCAATTTTAAGCTTTTACAAAAATATAGGGGTTGACACTGTTTTAGAACCAGACCCCTGGGGCTCCGGGAAGCGTCAGAAAGTATGATAAGCTCTATGAATCTCCCACCACCACCTACAATTTAATGTTTCTAGGGGCACTGAAGACCTTTTCCAGAAAGTTCTTCAGCAGCTGCCTAGGGTTCTGCTGCCCCCGAGAAGGGTGTAACTTGAGTCCCACACTAGGAACTTCTTTTCTTGGTCATGTTTCTCATTTTTAGCTACTTCAAAAAGCTAGATCAGGATGTTGCTCAGTCATTGAGATTTTTTTTGCCTAGCTTGCATGAGGGTCCAAGATCTATTCCCAACACTGCAAAAGAATTTTGTAAAAGACCCAGGCGCAGAGTCTTAGGCAGCCACTACTCTACACTTGAGGGTGAGCACTGGAGGAAGACACTAACGTTCGGTTCACTTCTAGGTATATAACTTGGGGAAAACCCTTCATGCTAGCCCTTGGATCCAGACAGGTAAAAGAAGGGCAACAGTCAAAGCTTTGTTTTATGTTGTTCAGAATGAAGTAAGGTCACCTACATGAACCTCATCATTTGAGCCTCTAGCAAATCTCATGCACCACACTCTGGTGTCTGTCTTGATGTGTCTCCACCTTCCTTTGCTGGACATTCCATCCAGTCTGTCTGGAAAGTATCACTCTTCAGAAAAGCCTCCCTGGACACCTTAGACCTTTGTCTCTTGCTTATAGATATTCCTAGTATCCAGAATTTAGTCATTGTTTCATTTTTATTTTGGTAATGAGTTTCGGGACTTCATTCTGCAATATAGAGTGTAGATGGAGGCTGCTTATTAGTTTTTGGCTGCCCAGAGCAGAACTAATCACACAGAAATTGTATTAATTACAATACTGTTTGGCCAATAGCTTAAGCATATTTCTAATTAGTTCTTACATCTTAAATTAACCATTTCCATTATTTTATATTTTACCACAAGGCTTGTGGCTTACCGGTAAGGTTCCTGGGCGTCTGTCTCCTTCGGCCTCTATCTACATGGTGTCTCCCTGACTCTTGCCTACTCTCTCTCTACATCTCTGTTCGGATCTCCCACCTGGCTTTATTCTGTTAAGCCACTGGCCAAAAGCAGCTTTCTTATTAACCAATGGCAATAAAACATATTTACAGCATACAGAGGGGAATTCCACATCAACAGAGGGCCACACCTTTGCCTGCTCACTCCCAGCTTTCCAGTTGTCATTGCACTGTGATCCCCCTTCGTTTCCTCCAGCCATGCCTGCTTTTGAAGACAACACAACCCAGAAGTTTCTACATTTCCTTCTCCTAAACACTCTTACCATCACTTGTACGCTGATAGTAAAAGTTAAATTAGAATTTATCACTTTATTAACTATTTCCCTCTTAAATGATTTACTAAGTATCATATGCCCCAGTGATTTATTCTGAAGTTCTTGGTGCAGGCAATACCTTTATCCTTCTTTGGGTTTTTGGCACCTCCTTGGTGCCTTGACTTACCCATTTATACCAGACTGGATGCCTTTGAACAAGAAGCTGTTACATCTGTGCCAGCCCACAATAAGGCCAGCACCTTATCTATCTTGTTTAATTCCTTCTCTCCAGTTTAACCCATGTGGCTGACACACAGCCGTGCTCAGCTACTCTGTGCAGTGAACACAGAGAGCAAATACACACAGGAGCACTCTGGGTAGTTATTCTTGATATGTGGGGTTTTCTGGGTCTATCACTCCCTGGCTCTGTGCCTCTTTCCCTCACCTAAAGAGTAGAATGAATATTCAAAATAACTTTCACACGTAAGTGCTGACCCAAGGTCTCCCAAAAGAGACTCAGCACGTGACATTGACTGCTCTCATCATAAAGACAAAGCAGACCCTGGGCCTCTGTTTCTGAACCCAGAGATAGACCCAAAGTTGAGAAGTTATATGTTCCTCACCCTGCGTCACCTCATACTCCCAGGGGATGTTCAAAGGACAAAGTCTGGTCACGGCTCGGCTAGGCCTGGCTGGACATGAGAACTCCCCAGCGTGGGCCGCGTGGCTGGCCCGCACAGCCCCGCTTCTGACCAGCGGAGAAAAGCCGAGGGGAGCATCATCAGTGGCTTCTGCACATTCATCGTTTGCATCTCCATTCTCCACATATGTTTTCGATCTCATGCACAACATGGATTTCTGGTTTCCATTACCTTTGTTTCGTTTTAGAATATAATGTTTTTTTATAGCCTGGGGACATGAGGGGGAACGCAAGCAAGGGAGTGTGTGAGCTTAGAAGTTTGTATTTTTCAAGCAGAAGAAAGGGGGATGAGAGAGCCAAGAAAGCAGGCACAGATAGCTGCCCCTGGACTCCTGCGGTCAGCCTTCAATTCCCAAGCATTTATTGAGCACCTACAGTGTGCACATACAGCAGGTTAAAGCCAGGGTTCCTGCCTGGCCCTGCGGCTGAGGGAAGCAAAAAAGCTAGCCCACACCACATGGTTAAAACAGACTTCTCTTAGCCAAGGACAATGGCACTGGGTTTTGATCCTACTTCATGTTCCGGCTTGGTGGGAGCCTAGCCAGTTTGGACGTTCACCTTCCTAGACATGGACGGAG
>NW_026070356.1:0-3900 GCF_014885135.2 Alexandromys fortis
ATTAGAGGAAGAAATAGGTAGGCATCAATTCAAAAATTCATTCAACAACCCAAAAAGCAACATGGTAACACCAGAACCCAGTGGCCATACAACAGGAACACTTGATCATCCTAATCCAGAAGAGGCAGAAGAAAATGATTTTAAATGTAATTTTATGTGGAAGATGGAGACCTTTCAAGATTAAATGAAAAACTCCCTGAATGAAATGGAGAAAAAGACAAAAAAATGGAAGAAATCAATAAATATTTTTTTTAAGAAACCCAAGAAAATCAAGAAAAAAACAATCAAACAGATGAAGCAAACAATACAAACAACTCAAAACTTGAAAACTTAAGTAGAGGTAATAAAGAAAATACAAACTGAGGGAATTCTGGATATAGAAAATCTAGGTAAGTGAACAGGTACTACAAAGGCAAATATAACCAATAGAATACAAGAGATGGAGAGAGAATCACAGGTGTTGAGGATACTATAGAGGAAAGAGTCTCATCCATCAAAGAAAATGTTAAAACCAACAAATATTTAACATAAAACATCCAGGAAATCCGGGACACCACGAAAATAAAAACCAAAGAATAATAGGACTAGAAGAAAGAGAAGAATTTCAACTTAAATGCACAGAAAATATATTAAACAAAATTATAGAAAACAAGTTCCCCAAAGTTCTAAAAAAAGCATATCCCTCTGAAGGTACAAGAAGTTTATAGAACCCCAAATTAAGTGGACCAAAAGAAAAAGTTTCCTCACCATATAATAATCAAAATGCAAAATGTACATTGAGAGCTGCAAAAAGAAAAGGTCAAGTAACATATAAAGGTAGACCTATCAGAATTATGCCTGATTTCTCAATGGAAACCATGAAAGCCAGAAAGCCCTGAGAGATATGCTGCAGACATTAAGAGACCATGGATGCAAACCTAGGCTATTATAGCCAGCAAAGCTTTCAGTCACCATCGATGAAGAAAACAAGATATTCCATGACAAAACCAGATTTAAACAGTATCTAGCTACAAATCCAGTCCTACAGAAAGTACAATAAGAATATACATATGACAATCCCCTGTATCTTATCATATCACCATGAGTTTAAAGTTAGAATTTAACAACAACAATTTCAGAAAACCTAAAACCTCATGGAAATTTAACAATGCTCAATTGAATCACACCTGGGTTAAGCAAAAAATAACTTCCTAGAAGTCAACAAAAATGAAGTCATAATATACCCAATCCTATGGGAAACTAAGAAAGTAGTGTAATGAAGAACGTTCACAGCACAACTGAAAGCTCTAGAACAAAAAGTAGCAGACTCACCCAGGAGGAATAGATAATAGGAAATAATCAAATTGAGGGCTGAAATCAATAAAATAGAAATAAAGAAAACAATACAAAGAATCAATCACATTTTTTTGTTAAGAATTTGTTGGATTTAATGTTTTCCTTGACCATTGAATCTATTTCCTTTATAGTATCTTCAACCCCTTTATAGTATTCTCGCTTCCATCTTTTGTATTCTGTTTGTTATGCTTGCATCTGTAGTTCCTGCTCATTTACCCAGAATTTCCATATCCAGAATTACCTCAGTTTATGTTTTCTTTATTGCCTCTATTTCAGTTTTAAGTCTTGATTTGTTGGCTTCACCTGTTTGATTGTTTTTTCTTGGTTTTCTTTGGGAGATTTATTACTTTCTTCCATTTTAAAAATCTTTTCCTCCATTTCTTTAAGGGAGTTTTTTATTTCCTCTATAAAAGTCTCCATCATCCACATAAAATTACGTTTAAAATTGATTTCTTCTACTTTTTCTGGGTTAGGATGATGAAGTCTTCCTATTGCATAACTACTGGGTTTTAGTGTTACCGTGTTGCTTTTTAGGTTATTAGATGAATTCTTGCATTAGCACCTACCCATCTCTTCCTTCAATTGATGCTGGATGCATCTTTGTGTCTTGGTCCTATCCTTGCAGTGGCTGTTTGTTTGTGTCTTGAGAACTGTTCTTGGTCTGCTCTGCACTGTCATTGTCTGTGTCTCAGAGGTTGGAGCAGCCTACATCTTCATCCTCTCTGTGTAGTAGCAGACTGTGTTTCAGAATTCTACTGAGGTAGCAGGGGAATAGGCAAGTTCGGGGACAGGATGGGACTTGTAGCTTGCAGGGTACAATTGATGGGGTAGGAATATTGGAACATTGTACCTGCAGGTAACTGTCCTGCTGACTGGCTAGAGAAGCTAAGGCAGGTGGTAAAGATGCCTAAGGTTTTGAACCATTAGAGAGGGCCTAGAGAGTGGGGTGTCCTACCAGGCGGCTGGTCACTCACCACTTGGTCCTTTCTGTGTAATACCAGGCTGTGTTCCAGAGTTTCACTGAGGTTAAAGAGAGATAAGAGGGTTTGGGGGCAAATACAGTTACCTTGATAATGAAACCACACAAAGACTCAAACAAGAAAGATAATTACAGACCAACCTCACTCATAAACATTGATGTAAATATACTCAATAAAATGCTGGCAAACATAATTTAAGAACACATTAAACAAATCCAACATAATCAAGTTAGTTTCATCCCAGAGATGCAGAGATGGTTCAACATACAAAATTCTATCAACATAATCCACCATATAAATAAACAGAAAGAATAAAACCATATGATCATCTTATTAGATACCTAAAAGGCATTTGACAAAATCCAACACCCCTTCATGATAAAGGTCTAGGAGAGAGCAGGGATAAAATGAATGTATCTAAGCATAATAAAATCAATATACATCAAGTCAACAGCCAACATCAACAGGAGCAGGACTGAGCCAGAGATCAAGGCCATAATGGACCTGAGGCAACTAACTCAGCAGAAGCAGGATTGAACCAGTGACCTGGGCTGAAGTTGGCCTGGGATGGTCAAACTCCACAAGAGCAGGACTGAACCAGCAATCTGTACCAGAGTAAGCTTGAGGCAGCAAACTTCACAGGAGCAGGACTGAGCCAGGGACCTAGGTCAGAATAGGCCTGAGGCAGTGAACTTCACAGGAGCAGGACTGAGCCAGTGACCTGGGCCATAGCAGGCATAAGGCAGCTAAATCCACATTAGCAGAACTGAGCCAGTGACCTGGGCCAGAACGGGCCTGGGATGGTGAACTCCATGGGAGAAGGTACAGCAGACCAACTGCTGATAGAGTGGGCCCAAGCCAGAGACCTCTAAGGGTCCAGGCATGAGTATGAGACCTAGGAGGGTGTAGGATCCAGAGACCTCTGCATGTCCAGGCATGAGTCTGGGACCTTCAAAGGAGTAGACCTGAGGCAGGACTCCTGTGGGTCCAGGAGTGAATCTGGGACCTCTGAGGAACTAGGCCTGAGCCCGAGACCTTTGTGGGTTCAGGCATAAGTTTGGGACCTCTGAGTAGGCCTGAGCAAGGGCCTCTTTGTGTCTGGGTGTACACAAGACTGGGACCTCTGAAGGTATAGATTGGAGCCATAGACCTTTGCAGGACCAACTCCAAGCCAGGGACCTCTTCAGGAGTGGATCCAGACCAGTGATATTTACAGAAACAGGTCTGAGCCAGGAACATAGGCCAGAGCAGGCCTGAGACAGCAAACTCCACAGGAGCAGAGCAAACCCTGGGAGCACTGAGCTGAGTGACCTTAAGAAACACAGAGTGACCAATAGTGTAACTGGAACCATGGCAATGACTGCATCATAAGAAGCAGCCATCTGAGCCTTAGATCTATGGGCACCTGGAAGATTGATTATCAGAGTTACAAACAGCCCCAACTATATCAATTACAGGAAAAAAAGGGTAGACAAGGTAAGAACACATACAAAACCACAAAGAGCAGCATGACACTCATAAAATCTAGTGACCCTACAACAGCAAGAGTTAAACAACCAAATGATAGATGAAGCAGAAGAAAATT
>NW_026070357.1:0-3857 GCF_014885135.2 Alexandromys fortis
AAAAAAAAAAAAAAAAAAAAAAAAAAAAACCTACTACAGGCATAAACAATCAACCCTTCTTGTGAGAACTCTTCAAGTTGATGAAGGTCAGGAAGTTTAGGCCTTAAGATAAGTTTTCCAGACAGGCAAAAATGAATGGGAATTTTGTTCAGTAATTCCTGGTATGTTGTGTATTTAATTAAAGATGTCTTACGTTTGCTTATGCTGTGAAATATTTGTTTAATGATGCAAAGATGTGTTGACGTCTTTTGTGTTGCATTTAACTCTGTGAAATTGTGTTACTGTGCCTGTCTAAAATACCTGGTTGATCTAATAAAGAGCTGAGCAGCCAATAGCCAGGCAGGACAGGGATAGGCAGGGCTGCCAGGCAGAGAAAAGTGGAAAGAGAAAAAGAGGGAGGATCGAGAGGAGGAGGAGAGTAGGATGCCAGGGGCCAGCCACCCACACAGCCAGAAATGGAAAAAGAAGGAAAGGAAAGATATACAGAAATAGAAAAAAGTAAAGGCCCAGAGGCAAAAGATAAATGGGATAATTTTAAAAAAAGCAGGCTGGAAATAAGCCAAGCTTAGGCTGGGCAATCATAAGAAACAATAATCTCCATGTGTTTATTTGGGAGCTGGGTGGTGGGCCCCCAAAGAACAAAGAGTAAAAAACAAACAATACTGCTGCGTCCTCAATATTGCCTTGAAGTCTAACTATGTTTATATTATCAGTTAGTTCCCTTTTCTGCGTAAAGGTATTTCAAACCTCTTATTCACACTCATCGCCATTTTATTTTGTTTTATATTCAAATAACTTTATCACCTGCCCCCCCCACATATACAGGGTTTTTTTGTTTTGGTTTTTGGTTTTTGTTTTTTTTTTAATAACAGTCCTGGTTATCCTGGAACTTACTCTATAGACCGGCCAGACCCTGAACTCACCTCCTGTTAAAAAAAAAAATAAAAGAGGGTTCTCCAGAGGGGTGTGTGGGTGTGTGTAAGAAAGAGGGGAGGGAGGGATGGAAAGATGGAATTTGGTTCATACATATGGACATTATAAGTTCAAAATCTGTAATGGCAGTCCAACATGAAGCAAGCTTGGGCAGAGGTTAATGATGCACCTTGAGGTGAATTTTGACCTCTGCGTGCACAGTATGGCACATATGTGTACACATGTTTACATTCACACAAAATAAATATAAACGTAATTTAAAATTTTAAATCACTTCTTCAGGAGGCTGGAGAGAGGGCTCAGTGGTAAGAGCATTTGCTACTCTTTCAGAGGACCCGAGTTAGCTTCCCAACACCCATATCAGGCAGCTTACCCCTGCCTGTAACTTCTAGCTCCAGGAGACTGGCTTCCCAGGACACCCATATATATCTGTGCTTATATACACATACTCTCTCCCTCTCATAAAAATAAAAATGCAAAAATAAAAAACCCAACCACTTCTTCAAGACCTTGGTCCCACAAACAAGTAAATTTGTACTAGTGTTATTTTTCATGACAATATACACTCTTCTATACAAAACTTACCATGGTTGTGCTTATTTTTCCTATACTAACCTTTACACATCAAGTTCCAAGAGAACAACTACTGCCCCCCCCACTTTTTTTAATCTTCAGCTAACTTAACATCAGAGTCATATGTAAACACATAGTAGTGAGTGTGAAGACTAACCAAAAATGCAAAGACAGAGTTCATAATCAGAAAATGTATTCAAGAACCACAAACAACATGTCCTTTCTATGGCAAGCAGAAGACAAAACACCAAAAACATAACCAAAGAAAGAGACTTAAAGATGAGTCTAAAGAGGCCATGTGGGACCTGTTCAGACAAAGTCCCAGTTGTGATGCTGAGCCTGATGACACAGAAGCCAAAGAGGATGTAGTTATCTGTATTACAGATGGCTGGTCGGGAAAATGAACTGGTATGTCATTCTAAAGTCAAGTCCCTTTCCTTAGAAATACTTTTTTTAATTAATTAATTAATTATGTATACAATATTCTGTCTGTGTGTATGCCCACAGGCCAGAAGAGGGAACCAGACCCCATTACAGATGGTTGTGAGCCACCATATGGTTGCTGGGAATTGAACTCGGGATGTTTGGAAGAGCAGGCAATGCTCTTAACCCCTGAGCCATCTCTCCAGCCCCTGTTGTTTGTGTTTTGAGATAGGGTTTCTCTGTGTAGCTTTAGACCCTGTCCTAGAACTCATTATGTAGTCCAGACTGGTCTCGAACTCACAGAGATCCACCTGCCTCTGACTCCGGAGTTCTAGGATTAAAGGTGTGTGCCACCACCACATAGAAAAATGCTTACAACTAGGGTGGTCACATCATTCATCTCCCATAGAGTAGCCACTGAGGCAAAGGAAGACTGCTAAAAACAACACTGGAATTGCAGACAACACTGGGCAAGTTCAGCTTCAAGCTCTTGCCTCTCCTCTAACAGACAGTGCCTTCAGCCCAGGGGATCTTATTTTGCAGCTTCAACCTTTACAACCTCTTGTTATTAAGACTTTATGTCCTATTCAATTTTATTCAAAGCATTTGCTCTTCACATTCCACCCCCAATCCACTGTGGACATCTCTGCCCTCTTCTGTCTACCCCACCCCACCCTCAAGCCACTTTTTCAATCCAAACATGCGTTTCGTCATTCCACATCATCTGCTGTGTTTCTCTGCCCAAAGGGCACCTCTCCTACCAAATTCATTATTCAAACAGATCCTCTACAAGTTACACCCACAGGGTCTGCAGAGCACAAAGCAGGCACTAAATAGACATCTAAGAGACAATGGTTGAAGAATTATCTCATTTCACTTGCAAATTACCAAAGGTAATATAAAACTAACCCAAAGAAAATGTAGCAAGCATGTGGGATCTATATATTATTGTTCTATAGTGAGTGTGTATTTGATTGAGCATATCTTAGTATGTTTGGGAAAAAAAACTCTTACTACTCTGGAGATACATCTCAGGTCTCTCCTCCTCAATACTGTCAATTAAACAGTTAACAAACAACAGAAGTCTAAAATTAAGTAATTTCCTTTATCCACTAAAAATTTTAAAAGTCTTTACATTATATCAGAATTGTATAGATATTGTATTTCTCTATCTTGCTTCCCAAGATAATAGTAGAATTAAGTGGTTATATTTTTAAAAAACCTAAATTTTCTTTAAAAGATCGGCCTTTAAAAAGAATTACCCACAAATGTGACATTCAAGAAGTGATAGCTATATAAATTCCTTCAAGGAAACTAATGTCAAATGTTAAGACAACAAAAGAAAAATACTCGTCACAAGCCTGGCTGCTCACTGAAATACCATTTCTGGCTCCCACCCACTCTCCATGTATATTTCTTGAAAATACATCTTTCATGTTAACCATGCACTCAGGTTTTGGTCATATTGCTTTATAAAAATAAAAACTAGTCCCAGTCCAGCTGGTCTTGGTGAGTTCCCATTAGATCAGCCCCACCATCTCAGTGGGTGGGTGCACCCCTCGCGGTCCTGACTTCCTTGCTCATATTCTCCCCCCTTCTGCTCCTCATTTGGACCTTGGGAGCTCAGTCCAGTGCTCCAATGTGGGTCTCTGTCTCTATCTCCATCCATCGCCAGATGAAGGTTCTATGGTAGTGATATATAAGATATTCATTAGTATGGCTATAGGATCAGGCCATTTTTGGCTCTCTTTCCTCAGCTGCCCAAAAATCTAGCTGGGGACATCTCTCTGGACCCCTGGGAACCCCTCTAGAGTCAAGACTCTTGCCAACCCTAAAATGGCTCCCTTAATTAAGATATATACTTCCTTGCTCCCATATCCACCCTTCAAGGCCAGCTGGACAGGGACTGAAAAAGCATGGGATAAAAC
>NW_026070358.1:0-3894 GCF_014885135.2 Alexandromys fortis
AGGCAGGGTTTCTCTGTATAGCCCTGGCTGTCCTGGAACTCACTCTGTAGACCAGTCTGGCCTCTAACTCACAGACAGAGCTCTGCCTGCCTCTGCCTCCCAAATACTGGGATTAAAGGGAGGCACCACCACTGCCCAGCTCACCAGGTAACTTAATAAGTCCTCTCCCCTTGCCTGGGGATAAAGGTGGAGCTGATCTTGTGTGTGGGGTGTGTTCCGTGAAGACAAGGAAGACTGTCAAATGTCTCCTTCTGTCACTCTCTGCCTGTTTGCAGCTTTTCAGCTAGGCTGGTGGCCAGGAAATTCCAGAACCTCCTGTCTCCACCCCGACTCCCACAGGGATGGGTTATAGGCAAATATGCAGGTATGTCTGTCTGGCTTTTCAGTTGGGGCTAGTGATTGGAATTCTCAACTTCTCACTAGCAAGCAAGCACACTTACCTCACTGTTCCATCTCTCCAGCTTCTGCCAAGTCCTAATTTTCTAATCATGGCTTTTAATGTAGCAGGCTTTCTTTTGGACCGCCAACCAGCTCTTGACACAGAGACATTATTATTAGTCATGAATGCTCAGCCTTGTCTTATGCTTGTCCCACTAGCTCTAGCTCAGAACTTAAATTAACCTGTTTCTTTTCATCTACATTTTGCCTCGGGGCTTTTTAACCCTCCTTCATTCTGTGTGTCCTACTCCGTGTCTGTCTGTCTCTCTGGCACTTGCCTCTCTCCCATTCTCTTAGCTCTCTTCTGTCCTCCTGTTTATTCCCTCTGCCCACCAGTCCTGCCTGTCTCTCTTCTGCCTGGCTATTGGCTGTTCAGCTTTTCGTTAGACCAGTCTGGTGACTTAGGCAGGTAAAGCAACACATTTTTACATCATTAAACAAATGCAGCATAAACACGTGTAACACACCTTTACCTAGTTAAAATAGTATTCCACAACATAAACACATGTAACACACCTTTACATAAAGTAGTATTCCACAATAGCTTTGCCTTCCGTAAAGCATCCTGTCAAGAGTTAGCTCATTGGAATAAGAGGTTCTCCTATCACTCAGGAAATTCCAAAAGGCCAGCACCTCCATGGCAGGGACCTGGGGAAGAGAACCAGAGAGCAGAAGGGAACACACATCTAATGACTTCGGCTGTGTAGTTCAGGAGCCCTGTGCCAGTACCAACGGCAAAAATCAAACACACTTTTTAAAATGACATGATGATATCAAATAATAAAATAAAATTCTGTTGTCTCCATTTTACAGGTGAGGACATCAGAACACTATGTTTAGTAAATAACCAAGGTCACTTACCCGGTAACTGGGATGTCCACTGAAGGCTGGAAAGGACAGCCCATTTTTCAGAGGTGGCTCATTTCAAGTAGGGGCATTCCCCAATTTTTGATTTTCCAATTTATTAATATATATTTGGTCACTGGATGTGATGGTTTATGTTAGGAATATTTCCAAACCGAGCTCTCTGACGACGCAAAAATTCCCAATCAGGCCAAATCAAAACAAACCGAATTAAGAAATATTCAGGTTTAATGGAAGATCTGTGCTCTCAGGTGGCCCCGAGGGGGAAACCGGGAAGCCGCAGGAACGTGACCCCCGGGGAGGAAGAAAAGGGGACCACATGTTCTTCTTTTGGGGGATCACTTAAGTACCCTGGGGAGTGGTCCTGACCCCACCCCCAGGGAGGGGTCAGGACTGGCCTGCTGGGATTTGAAGTCCAGACCAGGTGGCTGAGATAGATGCCAGGGACTGGGGCCTAGGCTCCCAGCCTAACATTTTATAATTAGAAATATATATCTGGTCTTTTCTCTATTTCCTGACAGAACTCCTCAAATATGGGATGGGGAGTCTCAGAAAAATATAGTTTTTTATATGTTAATGAATAGGGGCTATTGGATTGCCAGGGCAGCCAATCACATGTGACTAGAGGACTGGAATTTCAGCCTCACCTCTGTGGTTGACTTCATCTCCAATGGCCACTACTTCAGTCAGTCGTGCACACATAATGAAGCTCCATCTGTCAACAGGACAGGGTCAGAGAGTTTCTGGGTTGGTGAACACATCCAGGAATGGGAACAGAGGCACAGGTTTGCTCTAAGGACAGGAGACCCCTGCTCAGGATCCTTCCAGACCTGGTGCTGTTTTTCTGTTTCTCAACAGCTCTTGACTGTTCTACTTCATCCTGGTTGATTTGTTTGTTTTGTTTTTGAGACCCAGTCTCACTATGTAGTCCCAGCTGGCGTGGAACTCACTATGTAGACCAGGTTGGCTTCACTCTTACAGATCCACCTGCCTCTCTCTTCCAAGTGCTGGGATTAAGGGCCACCAGTTATGCCACCAGCCCCGGCCCCTTTCTTTTCTAACAAACCAAGCAAACCATGAAAGCTGGGGTTTTCTGAGGTTCTGTGAGTGACTCTGATAACTGATCCTCAACTTCTAGCCCATCGGCAACAACATGGGCACAACCTGGGACGTTTGACTGTGGGAGACAGTCTTGTGGGAGTGAGTACCCCTCTTGGCGCCTGTGCTCACTGCTAGTTAGGATTTGAACTAACACCAGGTGCTGTCTGCAGAGAACTGAAGTATTGCTGGGAGTGGGAATAACCGCCACACATTTGGTGGCCTGAGGTCTCAGTGTGAATCACTGAGAAAGACACGCCTCTGTGAAATGTCCCCACCCTTTATCTCTTTGCTGTTGACACGGGGCAAAGGGTGTTCATTTCAACCCCACTCCTTCTCCATTGCCTTCCCTCCACCATCAGCACAGGGACTGACCGTGGCTGGTACAGGAACTGCTGAAGACGGCCATGCCAGGTGCGGCAAGGCACTACAGCCCTTCCAGGCAACCCTGGTCACTTATGTGCAGAACCCCTTTATCCCGCCTGCAGTTTGCTCTCTAGAGGCACTGGGTACCCATTTCTCCCTCAGTTCTGCCTTCCTTGCCTTCCCCTCCTCTTAAATCCAGCTTCTAGTTTGTGCTGTTTGAATTAGACTAACAGAAGTTTCAAAAACAAACAAACAAACAAACACCCCTTGAGAGCATTTTAAAATGAAAATTCCTATTTTACCAAATGACTCAAGATCAACAACGAAGAGTGCTCTGACAGACGTCAGGATAAAGTGAGGTCAGTTTCCCGTTTCACTTTTTACTGTACTTATGCAAATCATCCTCTAGTGGATACCAAACTATTTCCTAGAGCCAGAAATCATGAGTCATTCAGTGCTCAGTGGCACATTTTGTGAAATCCTGTCCACTCAAAACCATGTGGCCCTGGGGCCATCTGTTCTGAGTTATCTTTGGCTTTGGTGTTCTGAAATGCTCCTGCTGGCTTCCATTGCTGTTCATATGCTGGCGGCGTTTGGGTCTTCAAAGCCCCCCTTCTCTTCCTTTAGGCTAGCCTTTGGAATGCTAGTCTAACTTTTTAATAAAGGAATCTATCGTTTAATTCAAGTAATATATCTATTTACTTTTGTGTGTCTTGTACATGTTTGTGTGGGTTCATGTGCGTATGTGTGAGCAAGCACATGGAGGCCACAGGCTGACATCGTGTGTCTTCCTCGCTTGTTCCCCATCTTAGTTTTGAGACGGGCTTTCCTTGAACCTGGGGCTTACAGATGTGGCAGGATGCACCTGCTCCTGCCTCCAGCAGATTTAACCACCTATGTCTGACTTCACATGGATGCCATGGATCCACACTCAGGTTTCCATGCTCGCACTGACTACACTCGAGCCATCTCTCCAGCTCCTAGATTTTATTTTTTAAAATTAGAGACTTCGCTAATTAAAATAATCTTTTGGGCTGGGCGGTGGTGGCACACGCCTTTAATCCCAGCACTTGGGAGGCAGAGGCAGGCGGATCTCTGTGAGTTTGAGACCAGCCTGGTCTACAAGAG
>NW_026070359.1:0-3888 GCF_014885135.2 Alexandromys fortis
TTAAATATAAGCAATTTACATAAAGACACATACGCATATAAGTAGAGAACTCATCAGCAGTATCTTCTGTGACTGTACTTAACAATATCTAAACTAGGACCCTGACTTGAGTGCATGAAATCCACATGTGTCCTTGCCTCCTTTGAAACAGTTACTGGCCAAGAATTTGACCTGAAGTTAGCAATGAATTTTCCAAAAGTTTTTGAGGGATTGGTGAACATGGTTTTCATAGAAAATCAGTCTTTGCATAAATATTTACCTCAGTTTTTCATAGTTCCTTGTGCACAGGTTTTTCCCCTTTGTTAATTTTAGTTATTTGAGAAAATAATAACATTTAAATCTTGTAATAGCTTTGTGTCTACTTGCTCAAGATAAATTATAGCTATAAACGTCACTTATTGTGATCCAGGCACTGGAGCACATGCTTGCAATCCCAAAATTTAATAAGACCGAGGGAAGAGGATCATAAGTTTGAAGTCAACCTGGGATGCAGAGTGAGACAGTCTCAAACCTCCTGCCCCATTCCTTACTTTACGTTACTACTAATAAAATTCTCCCTTGAGCATTTTTCCGTGAGTTTTTCTAATCATTGAGTTAAGTACATTAGTTGTTTTAGATTAGTAGAATTTATGTGCAGTTATATACAATTTTGAATGCTTAGTTTAATTTACTCCTCTTTGTGTGTGCACACATTTGTGTGTGTGTGTGTTCCTAGGAATAGAACTGAGGACTTCACATGGACTGGGCAAGCACTATAATCACTTATCCATATTTTCTTCTTAGCCTAGAAATTTAGATTTACATTTGCCTGGAGAATAGTTCTGCAGAATTTTATTTCTTTGGACTCCTTTCAGGGAAAATTAACTGGTAAACTGTATTTTAGGCCCCTGTGAGCTGGACATACAGTCTTCACCAAGGAAGAGCATACAGTTGGTTATCTGTCACCAAATAGCCTTGAAAACATATCTCAAAGTAAAAACCATATGGACTTAGTAAGTTGCACTTAGGGTATGTGTGTTGTGCATGTATGCATATATATAACAAGTTCATTTTTAAAGGACCGTAATTAAGTGGGGCATGGTAACTCATGCCTTTAATCCCAGTACTCAGGGCAGAGGCAGGCACATCTCGAGTTGAAGCCAAGCCTGGTCTACAGAGTGCATTCCAGGACAGCAAGTGCTACACAGAGAAACTATGTCTTGAAAAACAACAAAAATAAAATAAATTTCAAAAAAGCCATGAATTTGAAAAAGAACAAGGAGAAGTGGGGAATAAAAGAGGCTTGGGAGTGAGGAAATTAACTTTTTAGAATGATAGATTTTTTTAAAAGTATATTTAACCGTTAGTCTTGCTAAACTGTAGGTTAATTAGATTTATTCTTTTGCAATCAGCAACTTAAAATTGTTTTTTCTGCATTTCTTAGAAAACAGGAAAAATGCTTTCTAGGTTTGAGTTAATGTTTTAGTGATAATGCTATTGTTTTATCTCTTCTATTAAGAAATGGTAGGGATAAAAATGGTATAAAGAAAGTAGATAATGTACTATAAGCAGCATATGTCTTCTGAATGGTATAGGACTTGGGTCCTAATAGGTAACTTTGTTCTATATGACTGATGAAAATCACTTTTACCTGATTTGCAGAAGAAAGCTTGGGCTCAAAGAATCAGACTGACCAACTCAAAGTGATTTAACTCTAATTACAGATTTGATTCTGTAATTTAAAGAATTCCTTTACTGTATTTGTGACTGTGAGTGTGACTCCACAGAGAATTAAAGATTTTTGCATAAAAGCAAGGTAACTTTTTTATGGTTTCCTATTTATAGATATATAGAATTTTAACATATTAACTCTGACAGACTAGAACATTTTACTTCTTAGCAAATAGGCAGACTATGCTGGCTGTCCAAAGATCACTAAGCAGATGCCCTTTCTAAGAAGTTCCCTCCCTTGTTCTTTCGGAACTGCTTCTGGGAATGTGCTAGATAAGAGAAATGACGTGCTGCAAACACAGTCTAATCTTTGGATCCACGCTCACAGTTTCACAGTTAACATTCGGTGGTTATTTCAAGCACTCTTAACATACACAGCTCAGGATTTATTTAGGTCACTATAGATAGATGCTTTGTTTCACGGTCTTTCTCATAGAAAGAAAAGTCATGTGTTTTGATGTTAAGTCTAGGTTTGACTTCTACCATTGTAAGTTACCTGGCCTTAGTTTTCTTATTTATAGAATGAGGGTGCTGTACAGACTTATTGATAAATATAGGCCTGCTACAGAATAAGTTGCCAGGAACTATTCTTTCCTCTGTTTTATCATTTTGTTCACTGCACTTACATAGAAGAAAGACCAGAGACAGAATAATAAAACCATCCACTTGGAGTAATACATTTATTTGCACTGCTCTTCCACAGTTTTTGTTCTTATTTTAGACGTAACTATTCCATGCCAGTTTGCTTTATTATAGATAAAGCAAGTTACTTCTCGCGACATTTGAAAAAATGAAAAATCTTTGCTGATTGTCTTCTCAGTGAAGCTAGATGTTCTTGGTTATGACCACTTGCTGAAGAATAAGGACACCTGGGAAGAAAAGCAGCCATTAGGAGTCAGCGGGGTAAATTAGGATGGCATGAAAAGCCACACTACCTATTGTAACATAGTTACTTTTAAGTGGCTTCTGCTTTTTCTGTGACTAGAACTATAATTAGCTTTTTTTTGTACGTTAAATTCAGGGCAAAGCATTTAGCTTGATAATTCTTATCTTTCCACAGTCCTATATTTTTGTTCATTGCTTCTGTGTCTAGAACTTTCAACTTATTGATAAAGGCTAGTCAAGATTTTTTCCCTGGAAAGACTTTGTCCATAATTGGAAATTACCCTTTGTATTTATTTTGCACTTCTAGTTTATAATAGTAACTTGAACAAGAAGATTCTGGGCTCTTCATTTTCTCCATATTTCTGGCAATAATTATGGGACTTGGTTTAATGGACTTAAGTTTGAGTGTGTGTGTGTGTGTGTGTGTGTCGTGAACCACCCCCTAATCCAAAATACATGGTTTATTCTTACATTACATTTATTCAGACACTGCATTTAAGGGTATCTAGTTGTATAACAGGTAATTAAACTATATGGACAGATTGCAAAAGAAACAATATTTCCTTGAGTAGCTTAAAATTTGAAACGTATTAAACATCAAAATATGATATGGTAGATGTAGTAATAAAAGAAATCGAAGTAAAAATCAACACTAGATGAAGAAAAGTTGAAGGGAGAAATAATTCTGCTTCATTTATCAGTTGTAAGTTTAAGGAAAGTGAACCTCTGGGCTGAACACCACAGACAACATTACCTTTGGGAACTACACTGAGGACAACAGTATTGGTATCATTAAAAATCTGGCTATTTAAGCGGTGGTTCCCAAAACATAAGTTTCTATCAGAATCACCCAGAGGGGTTATTAAGATATATTAACTGTCCTTGTTCTGGGAGTATCTAATTCTGGGGCAGCTCCAGATATATCCATTTCTAGCAAGTTCTCAGGTAGTGTTGCTGCATCTGGTTAAAAGGAACTTCACTTTGAAAACTAGTTTCTCTAAATTCAAAGAATTTTAATGGTTTCCTAACACAAGCCATTAGTTTTTGAAATCAGATTACTTTCATCTTTAATGACTGTCAGAATGTATTTGAGCTTTTATGTATTAGGCATTGTTACTTCCTCAATAAGCTTAATCTAATAGAATCAACCATATTAATAGAATAGTAAAAATAATCACTACCGCCGGGCGGTGGTGGCGCACGCCTTTAATCCCAGCACTCAGGAGGCAGAGGCAGGTGGATCTCTGGGAGTTCGAGGCCAGCCTGGTCTACAAGAGTTAGTTCCGGGACAGG
>NW_026070360.1:0-1783 GCF_014885135.2 Alexandromys fortis
CTGTATGCCTGCTGGCCAGAAGAGGGCACCAGACCCCATTACAGATGGTTGTGAGCCACCATGTGGTTGCTGGGAATTGAACTCAGGACCTTTGGTAGAGCAGGCAATGCTCTTAACCTCTGAGCCATCTCTCCAGCCCCAAATAAACTGAATTTTACAGACGATTGTGAGCCACTATTTGAGTTCTGGGAATCAAACACAGGTTCCCTGGAAGGACAGCCAGTGTTCCTGCCTCTCCAGCCACTATTTGGTTTGGTTGTTATGTTTTTATGAATGGTCGTGATGTATCTTGTTTTTCTTACTTTAGCAGTATAAATTTCTAAGTTGATTAACAAATAGAATATTGATTTGTAGAATTTGTTGTATGTTAAAGTAGTAGCCTTGATCTTTATACTAGAATTTCTGTTTTCTTATAGAACAGTTACTTGAGTTCATGCACCAGCTTCCTGCATTTGCAAACATGACCATGTCTGTAAGGAGAGAGCTCTGCTCTGTCATGATTTTTGAAGTAGTAGAGCAGGCTGGAGCTGTAATTCTTGAAGATGGGCAAGAGGTAGGTCAACAAATAAGTCATTAATATTTTGAAGCTTGTATAAATCTAAGAGTTTGAGTGTAAAGTATTTTGAGTATTTGAGGTAGGTTTTTGTTGTTGCTTATTTTAGGTTTTGTTGTTGTCATTGTTTGGTTTTATCTTTTTGGGTTCTTTGTTTTGTTTTTTGTGTTTGTGTTTGAGGCAAGGTTTCTCTGTGTAGTCCCTAGCTGTCCTGGAACTCATTCTGTAGACCAGGCTGGCCTTGAATTCACAGAAATCTGCCTGCCTCTACCTCCTGAGTGCTGGGATTAAAGGCATGTGTCAACACCACCACTTGTTGGTTAGTTAATTTTTAAAGAGATAAGTTGTTTTATGTTGTTATTGTGGTTCTTTTTTTGTGTGTGTTGTTTTTGGTCTTTTTATTTTTTGGTGCGTGTGATGTTTTGGGTTTTTTGTTTTGTTTTGTTTGCTTTACATTTTTTTAAACTGTTGGTTCCCCAGCAATGGACTTCATACAAAATAGGTATTCAGTGAAAGATTGAACCAATTTTTTAAATAATAAAATTAGATGGTAAAACTCTTTAAAGAATTCATCATTGTTGTTGATTTATATGTGTGTTGTTTTTGTTGGTGATTTATATATGTGTATGTGTGATATTGTTGGTGAAAATGTTGGTCAAGTGTTATTCACTCCCCTCTTCCCTGTGTGATAAGAATTGAAAGAGGGAGATGTGACCAGGATGTGGTACAGTGGTTCTCTGTCTTCGTAATGCTGCCACCTTTAATATATTTGTAGTGACCTCAAACCTAAAATTATCTTCCTTACTACTTCATACGTGCAATTTTTCTACTGTTATGAATCGTAATGTATATAGCCATGTTTTCTGATGGCCTCAGGCAACCTCTAGTGAAAGGGTTGCAAACCCACAGGTTGAGAATCCCTGCTGTAGTTTGACTGGAAAAACACTTCTGTCAGATTGGTGCTGAGAAGTGAATTACCAATGTTTACTATTAGTAAATTATTTTAACATTTCTGAAAATGTATTTAGAAATTCTTGATGTGGGCCCTACTGTATTCACAGTCTCTAACCTGTTCTACTTAACTGGAGTCTCTCCTTAGAACATAATAAAAATCTTAAGTTATATAAAAAGATACTCCTTACATATTTGTTTTTTTTTGTGTTTTTTTGTTTTTTTTTTTTTTTTTTTTTTTTTTTTTTTTTTTTTTTTTTTTTTTTTTTTTTTTTTTTT
>NW_026070360.1:1799-3968 GCF_014885135.2 Alexandromys fortis
TTTAAAAGATTTATTATTTATTATGTATACAACATTCTGCCTCGATGTATGCCCGCACGCCAGAGGAGGGCGCCAGATCTCAGTACAGATGGTTGTGAGCCACCATGTGGTTGCTGGGAATTGAACTCAGGACCTCTGGAAGAGCAGCCAGTGCTCTTAACCTCTGAGCCATCTCTCCAGCCCCCTCCTTACATATTTGTAATAGAAAGAACTGAGTATGCCAAAATACAGTTTAAGAACAAACAATAGCTAACCAAATGAATACATAACCATAGGATAAACGATTAGAGCATTTTCAGGCATTGTTCGTGGTGCTGAGGATTCAACCCAACATGCTAGACAAGTAATGTCCCACTGACCTCACACACTTTTTTTTTTAAGTTGCTCACAATTCTTCTCCAGCTTTATTTATATATTTTGTTCCTACATCTAATATGTAGGATATACATCCTCAGGAAGTTGGAGGAGACAGATGAGTATAGTTTATTTTTGTTTTTAAAGATAAGATAGCACTGAGGACTTGATCCCTTGGGCTCATTGGCCAACCAGCCAAACCTGCTTGAGAAGCTCCAGGTCAAAGAGACCCTTTCTAAAAGAATTAGGTGTAGATGGTATCTGCAGAAAGACTGCCGGGTTGTCTTCTGGCCTCCAAATGAGTCTGTTCCTATATGCTAACACATATGTGTACCTGCACCCACACATACACAAGCAAAAATAAACCAGGATGGACAGCACGTGAGGGTGACCTGATCTCCACATGCACAGACATGTCTACTTACATTTATATTTCAACAGCTTAAAATTACTTATATATGCACAAATGGTAAAAGCTGTGTAGACAATAGAATTTTAAACAGTTTTTCTTTTCTATATGCTTTTATGTTCTTCAACTCTACAGTTCCAGCAGCAAAAATGTATTGTCTGGTTGGGCAAGGTGCACCCTTAGTTCCTGTACAAGAGAGGCAGACTGAAAGATCTTTGTGTGTTCAAGGATCTATATAACAAGTTCCAGAACAGCCAGGGGACTTTGTTTCCAAAAAAAAAAAAAAAAAAAAACCAGCAACAACAACAGTGCAGCTTCCTATAGACAAATCACGGGGTGTTCTTGACTAATTATTGAATAATAAAGCTAGGTGTCCTTTTTTCTTTTTAAATGGTGTGTGTATTCTGCTATATTGTTATTTAAAGTTATAACTATTTTTTAAAGGTTCTAACACCTTTATTTTCCTTTGTAGCTTGACTCATGGTATGTCATTTTAAATGGCACTGTAGAAATTAGTCATCCAGATGGGAGAGTAGAAAATCTCTTCATGGGGAACAGTTTTGGAATTGTTCCCACTCTAGATAAGCAGTACATGCATGGAGTTGTCAGGACCAAAGTCGATGATTGTCAGGTAAGCTGACCTCTGCTCAGTGTTTTCTTATTCTTTGCCTGAAAATGTCTAAGCTACTTTTCTTTTTCTTCCTGGAAATAGAACAGCTTTAGTTGGAAATTAGGATAGTCAGTAGTCTATAAGTTGACAATAGAAATTAGATTTTATATTTGTCTCAAATTTTGTTGAATTGAGCAAACTACAAAGTTTTAAGAGAATGTTCCAAATAAATGTTTGTTTGTTTGAGCATGCAGTCTTATTATCCAGTTCAGGCTCTTTTCTGTTTTCAAAGAAGGAAGGAAATAGGAACTTGTGAGTTGTTTGTTTCTGACTTATTCCTGCTTCATGTTTTCTTTGCATAATGTCTTAAGAGAAGTGGATTTCACTTCTCCTTTTACAGCAGAATTCAGACGATTCCACTTTGGTCTGGTGTGTGTGTGAATTGTTTGTCTTGGTTTTTGTTTAGGGTTAAACAAATTGAGTGAGAAAAGAACTGATGCCGTTTGATTTCTTACCTTTGTGCTCTGCCTTGGTGCATAGTGATGTGTTCATGTACTATAGGTTCATTAACTGTCCACATGTTGTTCTTGGACAGTTTGTCTGTATAGCCCAACAGGATTATTGGAGAATTTTAAACCATGTGGAAAAAAATACCCATAAAGTTGAGGAAGAGGGAGAAATTGTCATGGTACATGAGCACCGAGAACTAGACCGGAGTGGAACCAGGAAAGGACACATTGTAATCAAGGTGGGTATTTTTGCTTGCTTGCTTGCTTGCTTGCTTGCTTGGTTTTTC
>NW_026070361.1:0-3828 GCF_014885135.2 Alexandromys fortis
GTAAGAAAAGGGAAAGGAGAATCATAGTATTAGAATTAAAATCTCAAAGAATATTTTAGAAAAAAATGACACTTTACTTGCATATTCAGACCTGAATTTATATCCTTCCTCCCTCAACTTCTTGAGTAGTTGGAACTACAGATTTGCATCACCATACTTGTTTAAGAACATCAATCATCAGAACCCAACCTAGAAAAAAATGCTAACCTACTTCTAATTTTCAAAGTTCTTTTGTTGTACTAATATAGATGTTATAAGTACAATCATAAACTAGAACATGACATCTACCCTAAAGCTCCATTCATTCTAGCTTTCTGGGGGCCAGAAAATAATTAACAATCAACCCAAACTCATTCTTTTAATTTTTGTCTGATGTTACTTTTAGTTTTAATGAAAAAGTGTTTCAATTTTTCTATGAAAGATCTAGTTTCTGAAATGTTATCATATACATAAAGATTAATTAAATTGTTCCCAATTCAAAATGATTCATTTTGGATACTACTTTTCATAGTAGTTCTACTTATGTATGCCTTTTTCTCTAACCCTAGATTCTGACAATAATGCAAATATAGAAATTACTCAGATTCTGAACCACAATGAATTTAAATAAAGATATGCTTTTTTTGGAATGATAAGAAGAGCTTGATTTTCTTTTAAAGCAAATTTTAACATATGTTCTTTTCATATAATAATCAGACAATGAAACACTAATTCTAACACAAAAAGAACTACATCTTGTCATTAGTGACAACATAGAAATAGAAATTATTATTTTAAGTGACATAAGTCAGTCACATAAAGATAAACAATGAGTGGCATTATTTATCATTATCAAGTTGAAGCTAGAAAAAGATGCTGATATAAATTTTGACAATAGTGTATAAAAGAGACTTTAAAACATCAAGAAAAGGGAGGATATGAAATTATAATCACTTGGGACAAAATTGTAGCTACATAGAAATTTTTTGAAGTGCATTCCCACAATATGGTGAGTACAGATAGCAATAATGTACATTTTATTCCAAATGTTTTAATTTTTTAAAGTTTTCATCACAAATAATAAATCTCAAGGAAACATATGAATTTAACGCAATTCAAGCATTATTCAATGTTTCCATATGTTAAAATATCACTTAATACATGTGCAATGAGTGTACATCAATCAAAATATAATTTTAAAAATAGTTGATCTTAAGGCTTTTATCCTGCTTATTATCATAAGAAGTATACTTAAAACAATCCAAAGAGTCAGTGAGATATGTACAGTACCTATGAAATATTTTTCATTTTCTTGATATAAATCACCAAACACACCATGCGAAGAGAATTTAAATCCATTACCTAGAATTTAATATTTGTCATATCAATGGATAAAAAAGTAGTAACTCAAAACATGTGGGAATATTATTAAGAATCTTACCATTTTGCTAGCATCTTCTTTGTTGAAATAACTATAATCTTTGTACTTTTTTAATTCTTGTAGAATTTACTTTATTCCCCTATAATCATTTTTGTTGTTGTCCCCTCTTAAGCTTCCTACATCTTAAGTTTCACATCCTCAAAATAGACTCCACATTCCAATAAGAATTTGGGCATAGCTGAAGACAGAGCCAGAATTAATTTGTGGTTCTAAATATAATGAAACTTATGGTCAGGAATTCAAAAAAATTCTCATAGACTAGTTTGCTTTAGTGAAGAATTTGTAAAAGTACACATAAAGAATTAGTTTTTACCCATTTCAAGAATATAAAGCTTTATGGTAGTTCAACATTTTCTTCCCAAAGTAATCATTAAAATTCCATGAAAACTCACCAGATTAAGGCAAGTAGATTTAGGCTTCAGAATCCCTGTTTGTCCACATAGACAGTTTTATGTGATCATATCTAATTTGAGTGCTAGAGTGATACAGTTTTGTAATGTGACCACAAATGATCTCATGTGAAAAATTCAATTATCAATGAAACAGTGTTGGTAAGTAATGCTTTAAATAAAGTGATTTGGTCAAGTGGGCTCTACTTTCTTATATGATTTATTCTCCCAGAAACTTGTGTATTATCGCTAATATCTTCAGTGGGCTGTTTATAAAAGCAACCTCATTTACATAAGATATGGCTCAGAAAGTGTAGTGTTTGTTGGATAAACCTAAAAATTCTAGTTTAGGTCCTCAGCTAACACATAAAAAGCAAGTGTTGTTGTGTATAGTCCTGAAACACAGATGGGCAGATACATGAGATTCCACCAAACTCCTTGTGCATCTAATCTACCTGTTCAGTGTTCTCTGGTGCATTTTCTCTTGAGTAGTTAATACTTCATGGATTTAGTTTTGTCTTGGAAGAATGTGGCTGCTAACTAGGATGGAATCTCCTCAAATCAGCCCTTATTACTTATACAAAATTATCTGGAACTCAAAATACAGAAAAAAGAACAAAACCACAAATGTTTTCTAATAAAAATATCAATTAGATCTTCCCCAGTATACTTTTTTGTTTTCATTAGTCTCATTTTGAGCATTCTACATTTCTGTTTTCTTTTTTAAACCCTTATATAACCTTTCTTATTATGAGGTTCTGCAAAATTTTGACACAGCATTTTGACACTGCCCCTATATAGTAATCAGATACAATTCAATATGCTTTCTCTTAACCTTGGCAGCTGCTAATCTATATTTCATATCTGTGTTTGTCTTCTTGGAACATTTATCACTGTACCATTATACACTAAAGGTTTTTTTTTTTTGCCAGTGTATGTCACTTTTTCAGGGTGTACTAATTTTTTATGCTGTACAATGTATATATACAGCTATGTGGCTAAGCCTAAAGTTTATAAAGTGTAGAGTATGGAGCATCTTTTCCAAGTTATTGATTATACGTACAATCTAATATACTTTAAAAATTTAAACCATTACAAATAATTTCAAACAACTATTTATCTATATGATCACTTAACAAAATATAATTATGTGGATCTTTTATTGTCATTAATGAGAGGAATAACTAGTCTTTTTTTAGTCCATATCATCAACTGAAACATTTTACATGAAGCTTTTTATTTCAAACTTCATTCAAATCTAGCAAAAATGTAGTGTGTAACTTTAATAAGAATTCAGGAAAATCTGACCTAGTAAGATCAGATTGCCTCAATTGATCTGTCTTGGTTAGTTGCAGAACTGGGGTTCAAAATCAGGTCAATTACATTGCAACCAGCATAGGCATGCTTGAAACATTCACATTAGGTAAAAAGCAAGATATTCCTTCTAAAGATAAAAATTGCCATTAGCCATTTGAATGAATCTGACTCTAAAGTTTAAACTAAGAAAACAGAAATAACATTTGGTATATATTTTAGAATAAAAAAGCATACTTGGTATCTGAATTTTTAAGTTTTCAAGGAGGTTGTAGTTTATTTGCTACACTATCAGTGCTAATTACATTCCCAACAACAGCTCCAAAAGTTTATTTTCTCTACATTCTCACTAACTGCTCTTTGTTTTACCACTTTCATATAACCATTTCTTACCAGTCTAAGGTGATAACTGATAGAGTTTTTGATTAACATTTTCTTTGTGATTAGTAATATTCAGAATTTTTATGTTCAAATTGTGAACTCACTTCTTATTTAGCCTCTCTAGGATCACAAATTATAGGCTGAATGTCCTTTATTTATAGCTAGAAACCAATTTTGAGTGAGTACAACCCATGTTCATCTTTTTGGGTCTGGGTTACCTCACTCAGGATAATGTTTTCTATTTCCACCCATTTGCATGAAAATTCGTGAAGTCATTGTTTTTTTACCGCTGAGTAGTACTCTAATATGTATATATTCCACACT
>NW_026070362.1:0-3950 GCF_014885135.2 Alexandromys fortis
TCTCTCTCTCTCTCTCTCTCTCTCTCTCTCTCTCTCTCTCTCAAACACACATACACACCACTGAACAGGTCTGCTCTCTTTGTCAAATAGAAAACAAAACAATTTTGCAAGCATTCCTAACTCTTTGGCCCTTTTTTGATCAGGAGTTTCAGCATTTATGTCCTTGTAAAGATTGACTCCATTAGTAGACACAATTAAAGCTTCCTAATTGTCTGTAGACCCTGGTATTGAAGCAGAATAGTGCTAACAGGTTAATATATTCACGTGGTCTGTGCTGCTGTAAGACTTCAATGCTAATGCCATGTTTAGTTACTGTTCTTAGCAACTATTAATGGAGAAATGAGAGCAAAACATTCATTTCTTTTAAAGCTAACATCTAGTGCTGCAGTCCCACTGTCTGTGATTTTGTCTTTAAATGTAATCTTACAACAGCTATAATGGCAAATTAGTTTCTTTCTATTAGTCAAGTGATTATACAGCAATCAGAACTGAGTGCACACACTATTAGGTTGTTAATTATATTTGTGAATGTCACAGCCCACTTCATCTTCCTTCAGGACTCCTTGAGAGCTCTGCAATGCCTTTCTTCCTGAAAGGCAAGTTTTACTGATGTTTAAATATGAATACTTTGATGGAGATTCTTCAGATCAAACTTAGAGGTGAACAGATGCCGAGAAGCATTTAAATCCCTCTTTTTAGGCCTCGGTTAGAGGCCAGGTGAACAGTTAATGTTCATCTGATTTGACTGTCTATAGCTTCGTCCATTCTAGAGGACAGGGTCCTCAAGCCCTGCCATTTCCCTGTCATAAGAAAAACCAAATGCTAATGATTTGGCAGTGATTCAGTGGCCACTTAGAGAAAATTTATTCAAGCCTACAGCGGTGACTACAAAGGAACTGGCTACATTGCCTTTTCTAGGGGACAATGTGAGAAAAGCGAATATTTATTTTATTAAATTTGCTGTCCATGGTGCCTCATTTCTGTAGTTTTCCCATTGCAGTTTGTTTATACTGCAGCTTGCTATTCCATAAAGGTAATTAATTTTAGTCAATGAATATTTATTGGAAGCCTGCCTTAGTCTTCAGTGTACACCAGTTCTGTATAGCAGAAGCTTGAGAAAGCTTGGCAAGTAACCTCTGATTGTCAGCAGGAGAACTCTGTGACATGGAGTGAATGGACATGGAGTCAAGCTCCAGAGTCAGGCACCTGCATTCAAAACCTGGGCTTTGCCAGCACATGATTTTGGAGTGTTTCTGAGCATGGCTTCTGTGAACATGTGTTTCAACATAATTAAAGTCAGTCTTCACATGGTCAGTCATCTGTCCTTCCAACATGACAAATGCTCTAACCACTGTAGCTTCCAATTTCCCTATTGAAATAAGGCTGAATATTATTATGCTTTTAAGATTTTTAGCATGATGTGTGGACCTTAGTACTAGTCACTGAATAGTAAAGACCACTACAGCCACCGCTGCTACCATCTCCCTCACTGTTATCATCATATCATTATATGATTATCATTGTATCATCACATCAGCATAACGTTATTTCACCTTGTCATCATTACATCATCACTATTCCATATCATCATCACTACAGTCATTACATCATCACTATTTTGGCAATCTTCACCATAGTCATCATTACATCATCACTATTCCATATCATCATCACTACAGTCATTACATCATCACTATTATAGACCATCTTCACCATGGTCATCATTACATCATCACTATCATGTATTACCATAATGGTTGACAGCACCATCATCACCATCATTATCATCATGAAAAGGTAAGCACTCCTTCACTAGAGATATTTATTCAGAGATTTCTTTTATATTAATATCTAAAATATTCATTAAATCCATCAGATTTATCTGTATTTTTTTTGTGATCCTATGTATAACATTCTGCTGGTTAGAATTTCCAAAATGTAGCAACCGGGCAGATAGTATTTGCAGACCAGAGTGACTTCAAACAGAATAGGCCAACTTACCTCTCCTAGAATCCATGAGGCCAACAACTAAGAATCCCAATTGACTTGCTGTAACTAAGGCCAAAGGGCTTTGCTTTAAAAAGTGTTTTTTTTTCCCTCAAAATCATAGTTGTCCCCTTTAAGTCCTCTCTAAATTCCATATATCCTCCTTGAATTAATTCAGTCACACATTCCAGAAGTGCTGCATGAATTCTTGATGCACCCACTTCTCTACTTGTGCATAACAGGCACACTTGTTATTTGCTTCCTCCCCAGCCACAGGACTGTTCTTGACACCTGTATAGCTGGAGGTCAGTGACACCTGTCTGTCTCTTTGGGGCTCCATGATCTCTGTTGGTTCTCATCCTGAACATTCACACTGTTTCTCACTTCCAAATGCCCTTTGAAACATCTGATCGTTTCACTCTTGTTTGCTTCCTCTGCTAACAGCACCGTTTGGAAATCTAATATATCTTCTCAGGGTGAATGGCCCAGTTGCCCACGGATATGTTAGAGTCCTTTATTCCCAGCTAAGTGATGGAAGCGAATTGTTAAAATGCTTCCTGCCCAGTCTGCTATTTTGCATGATTTTAGTTTTCAGAAACTTGTTGATTGAAGTAAATAAAAACAAATCAAATCCTCGTTTGAGCTTTGTGGCTGTGTGTTTCCTGTGCTCAGGTCAGGATGCTTCTTCAGTGGCTGAGCACCTATCATTTTAGATAGCTATGTCTACACTGGACCTTTGAAAGGAAGGGTTTCTCAGCTACATACATCTTAAAGTGCCTTTCTCTCCCAACAGAAAGGAGGAAAACCTCCCAAAAGTTCCCAACAGAATGTTGTAAGGGATATATATTATGCATTTTATTCTTGAGCAATGATAAGTTTCCCAATGACCTAAGCAGTCTTCTTTTATTTTAGTTTAATTAAATTTCTCTATCTTGTTAGCCTTCTTCAATTCTATATTTAAATAATAGCAACACCTAAAAAAATTAGCCTTCTAGCTCCCCAAAATCCAGGTATAAAAGCAATCTTTGGGTCTGAAGAAATGGCTCAGTGGGTAAGAGCTCCTGCTGTGTAGAAGTAGGCCCTGGAGTCAGGTCCCCAGTATGACACAGAAAAGACAAGAATGGCTTCCTGTGTTTATAAGCTCAACACTGTGGATGCCTGGGAGATGACAAAATCAGAAAGATCATAATAGTGGGGGTGGGGGTTGTGCACTGCCAACCTAGTAAGTGTGGGTGAGAGGAAGGAGGCCTTCAGGTTCGGTGAGAGACAGTGTTTACATAGAGAGTAATAGAGGACATCTGATGTGCTCTAGCATATGTAAGGTACACACCCCTTCACACATGCCCCCTGCGTGCGCGTGCACACACACACAAATACACACATACTTTCATGTTAGTGAAACAATAGAACACACTTACTAGTAGGAACCATGCCATCCTGCTGAGTGGTAGAAAGAAGGCATAAGCAGAGCTGGGTTGGGTAGCACACACCTCAAGTGCAAGCGCCTGGGAGACTGGCAGTGGGATTGTAAGCTTCAGACCAACCTAGACTGCAAGGCAAGGCTCTGTTTCCAAAGAAGGAAATAATAGCTGAGGGTGGTAAGTTTCATATGTAATCTCAGCTCTGAGGAGGATGAGGAAAAAGAATGGTGAGTTTCATATCTAATCCCAGCACTGAGGAGGATGAAGGAGGAGAATGGTTTCATATGCAATCCCAGCACTGAGGAGGATGAGGAAGGAGAATGGTTTCATATGTAATTCCAGCACTGAGGAGGATGAGGAAAAAGAAGGTGAGTTTCATATCTGTAATCCTAGCACTGAGGAGGATGAGGAAGGAGAATGGTAAATTTCATATCTATGATCCCAGCACTGAGGAGGATGAGGAAAAAGAAGGTGAGTTTCATATCTAATCCCAGCACTGAGGACGATGAGGAAGGAGAATGGTGAGTTTCATATCTGTAATCC
>NW_026070363.1:0-4035 GCF_014885135.2 Alexandromys fortis
ATAAATAACAGCACCTTTGGGCTGGTAAAAGTATTTTTCCCTTAGCAAACAGAAATGTTATCTGCACCATGACCTTTGTCTGCTGGGACAAACTCCCTTTCAGGCAGTTTCTGGCAAGTGTTTGCTTTGCCCAGATAAGAAATGGGGGTTTTCACAAGCAAACAGGATTTCTAAGTAAAACTTGAGCTCACTTACAGCTTTTAGGCCAAGGCTTTTATTATTAAACTCTCAAAGCATATTCATATCACTTCCTATCAGTACCATGAGAGGAAGCAGCGAAACGGAGAAAAATAACAACCCACAATCCCTCCAGCTTAATACAACTGCAGCGAACGGACAAACCATTTTAGACTGACTTTATTTTATGTGTATGAGTGTTTTGCCCGTATGCAAGTATTCATGTGTATCATTTGCATCCCTGGTACCCATGGAGATCAGAAGAAAGCATCTGGATCTCCTGGAACCGGAGTTAAAGGTGGTCGTAGGCCTTCATATAGGAGCTGGGAACCAAACCAAGCTCCTCTGCAGGAGTGACCAGTGTGACCAGTGCTCTTAACTGTGGAACCATCTCTCCATCCTAGTAGATGGAAATTTCCTGGAGGTTTTGCTAGGTAACCCAAGCTGACCTGAAACTCAGTTTCACCTTGATGTTGTCCCAATTCTGTTATAATCTTTCACAGTTTTTCAGAAACCAAGGAGAAACCAAGGGCTTTACCCCAGTAACTTAAGAGAACTCCTTGCCCTATTGATGCTACCTGACCATATAACCTTAAATCAGTTCTCATCTCTCTCAGTCACAGCCGTTAGGAAATGAACATTGCAGTCTCCTTTTCTCTAGGGTATTATCTTTTTAGGGTTTCTGTTGCTGTGACAAAACACCATGACCAAAAAGCAAGTTGGGGAGAAAAGGGTTTATTTAGCTTACATTTCCACAGTACTGTTTATCACTGAAGGAAGTCAGGACAGGAACTCAAACAGGGCAGGATCCCGGATGCAGGAACTGATGCAGAAGCCATGGAGGAGTGCTGATTATTGACTGGCGTCCCTTGCCTCGCTCAGCCTGCTTCCTTACAGAACCCAGGACCACCAGCCCAGGACCACCAACTCACAATGGGTTGAGTCCCACCCACCAATCACTAATTACGAAAATGTCTTACAACTGGATCTTGTGGAGGCATTTTCTCAGTTGCTGTTCCCTCCTTTCATGTATCACCAGTTTGTGTGTCAAGTTGACGTAAGACCTGGGTGTGAGCGAACACCTGTGAAAGCCAGAACTTCTAAGTGCTACTAAATATTGGTTCATAGAGAACCTAGCAGGTGTGTGTGTGTACGTATGTGTGTGTGTTAACATGCATTACAGGCCTCACATGTATATACATGTGGGTGCAGGTGTCAGTACATAGAGGCTAGAAGAGGGCTGTGGATCCCCTGGAGCTGGAGCAGTTGTGAGCCTTAACATGTGTGTTGGGATCCAAACTTTAGTACTTTGCACTAATAACCATGGCCCTTAAGTGTTATCTCTCCAGTCTTCTGTGTCTGTCTTTGTTGCTGCCGCTGTTGCCCTCCCTTAAGCCCCCCCCCCAACAATGCAGCCCTGACTGGCCTGCAATTCATCATCATTTTGTTTCAACTTTTGAAGTGCCTTCCATTATAGGAGTGTGTTCCCAAGGGCAGTTTCAGATAGGGGAGGTGATTAGGTTGTAATGAGGTGATGAGGGTGGTTTCTAATCCAGCACAATTTGGTGTCCAAACAGAAGAGGAACTGTGAATCCCTTCAAGCATGTGGGGAAGACCGTGGGAAGACAAGCAGAAGAAGATGGGCATCTCCAAGCCCAGGGGAGTGTGAAACACTGTTTGGACTTTCAGCTTCCTTAACAATGAACTGACAAAAGTCGGCCACTGGAGCCCAAGGAACTATCGGCAGCTCTAGCAAGCTACTGTGCTTCCCTGAGTGTGCCAGTGGTTGGTCTTCATTGCCAACTCCACAGGATTTAGGGTCATGCAGGAGATTGGCAAGGCGCACCAATACACAATGGTGTGTCTCTGAGAACAGTCCCCACGAAGATTCACTGAAGCAGGAAGACTCATCTTGAATATGGGTGTCACCACCTGTGGTCTGGGGGGCCTAGATGCAATAAAAAGGGGGATCCAGGGAAGACAGTTGAATTCCCGAATTTCTTCTCTCTGCTTCCTGGGCAACGTGATGGAGACAGCTGTAAGATTGTCGATGACTCTTAGTAGCAGAATCCAGAAGCTTAAGGATCACTGAGACTTGTTGACATCTCTTATAGCCCAGTTCCAACCTCACTAGAGTTATAATTTATAACTTAAAATCTGAATTATAGGTCTGGGGCTGTGGTTCAGTAGAGTATTTGCATAGACTATGTGATGCACTGACAGGTTCAGGCTACACAATGAGACCTTGTCTCAAAAGACCAAACCTCATCAAACCAAACAAAAAAACAATTGAAAATATGCTACAGAAATTAGCCACGTTTCTGCTACAAAATAATAGGAGATACAGAAAAGGGAACAAGGAACAGTTATTACTGAATACACAGAAATGCCTAAATATAAAATACAGGACAAACAGGGACAAAATATAAAAACAGTTTTTGTTTGTTTGTTTGCTTTTAGACAGAGTCTCAGTACTAACCCTGGCTAGCCTCATAAAATCAGCTTACCTCTGCCTCCTAAGAGCTGGGATTAAAGTGTGGGATGCCATGATCCCCTGTTGACACAGCTCTTATTTCCATCGTTTATCCTAAGATTGGCACTCTGTCTGAAAGATACAATAATTAAGTAACACTTTATATTTACATCAAAATAAACCCCCAAACAGTTTAAAACCTTATCTGTCTACACAAAAACGTATAGGTAATATGAGAGAAAAGTCATGGTGTTATATACATTGGAGAGCGTGGATAATTTTTAAGCATGACACTCAAGAACTCTCATTGGAAACTTTTTTTTAAAATTATCCGCTTTTTACTTTGTTGTCTTTTTTTTTTGTTTTTTCGAGACAGGATTTCTCTGTGGTTTTGGAGCCTGTCCTGGAACTAGCTCTTGTAGACCAGGCTGGTCTCGAACTCACGGAGATCCACCTGCCTCTGCCTCCTGAGTGCTGGGATTAAAGGCGTGCGCCACCACCGCCTGGCTCATTGGAAACTTTTGTTGACTGTTGTGTGTGTGTGGGTTTGTGCATGTGAGTGCAGGTACCCACTGAGGCCAAAGCAGGGCATCAGCTCCCCTAGAACCGGAGTTACAGGTGGCTGCAGTTGCCTGAGGTGGGTGCTTGGAACTGGATGCTGGTCTTCTACAACAGCAGGATGTGCTCTGAACTGCTGAGTATTGCTCCAGTATCAGGCAGGTGGATTAAAAAAATAGTTATTGTTGTTGATGGTGGTTGTGGTGGTGGTGATGTGTGTGTGTGTGTGTGTGTGTGTGTGTGTGTGTGTGTGTGTGTGCATACAGGTGCATGTGTGTGGTTGCCAGAAGACACTCCTACTGTGAGTTCCAGGATTGAACTCAGATCACTGTCAGGCTGGTGTAGCCAACACTTTCATCTGCTGAGCCGTTTTTCTGGCCCCAGGCAAGTGGACTTTAAAATTCAAATCCCTCTCTACCAGGAGAGTCCTTCCATCTGTATTGTGGATATATGGTTTGAAGAGGAGGTGTTATTTCTTCTTCTCTCTACCCTGCGGGCCATAGGAGCTGGTCTGGAGGCAAATTTCTCATTCACACTGACAACTGAACCTTCTACCCACTAATCTGAGTCACCGTGAGATTTGTTTAATGGTTATTCGTTCATGAAATGAAGAAGTGTCCCTTCCCTGCCTTTGGAGGCAGATGTAGCCGTAGTGAGAAAATAAAGCTAACTGAGAGAGGAAGGGGGGAGGGCTGGTGCCATTTAATTGTTCCTTCCTCTTAGGTGACAGACCGCCATTGCCCTTTCTGGTTATATGAGTTAATGAGTCTCTCTCTCTCTCTCTCTCTCTCTCTCTCTCTCTCTCTCTCTCTCTCTCTCTCTCTCTC
>NW_026070364.1:0-3821 GCF_014885135.2 Alexandromys fortis
TGTGGCTTTGGAGCCTGTCCTGGAACTAGCTCTGTAGACCAGGCTGGTCCCGAACTCACAGAGATCTGCCTGCCTCTGCCTCCCGAGTGCTGGGATTAAAGGCGTGCGCCACCATCGCCCAGCTCTATCTTTAAATATTAAGCAATCAACACACACACTCTGAAAATCTCCCCATCCTCTTTCGGCTAAATTGTCTTAGTAGTTCTTTTTGCCATCTGGTCCATCTTCCCATCACCTCAGCTAGGGGGTTCTAAAGAGGAGGGGACAATTAAAACCCTTAGGGAACCCACGTGTGGTGGCACTTGCCAGGAAGCTGAGGTTGAGGTAGGAAGGATCAGTTTCCCAGGCTTGAGGCAGGAGGATAGAGAGTCCCAGGCCAGTCTGTCCACAATAGTGAGACTCACCATTTGAGACTGGTCTCAAAGCAAAACCAAAATCATTGGGTGGTTCCTAACTCCCAGCTGTTGGCCACCCCTACCTCCCGGATTCCATATTTCTCCAGTCATTCCCTCATCACCCAGGCTGTTCTTTATCCGGTCCCAGTATCTTGGCCATGTTCTCTCGCAACCTCCTGTGAAGCTACTAGCACACCCATCACACCCTAACTGTTTTCTTCCTCAGAGTAGAGGGCTATTTATTTGAAACACCCTACCTCCCTTGTGGGTCAGAAAAGTCACCCACTCACGTTAACTTGCAGGCAGGTAGAATTAGTAACGCTCGTGCGAATTCCACACCTAGCCCTGTTCTAGGCTGCTTGGATATATAAACTCATATAACCTACAGAGTTCCTCATTTTGCCAATAACAAAATTAGAGCACTGAGAAACTAGCTAACTTTCCTCGGGTGTTAAGGGAGCTGAGGGGAGTTTGAACCAGGCAGACCATGAGTGAGTTAGCAGCTTAAAGGATGGGACCTTAGAGAAACAGGTCGATCTATTCTGTACACATCTAAGGGCTTTTCCTGTTCTCTAGCACTTTGCCCTCAGGGAGCTTATTTTATAGAACATAGGGTAGAGTCGATGATAAGTCACTGGTAACTTTGGGACCACCGGAGGGAGCTAAACTACTTATCTGAAGGGGTTAGGGGATAGCCTGGTGGGCAGGAGCCCACGCGAGTCCTAGTGGCCAAACTACAACTCCCAGGAGGCACTGGGCACACACAGCCCGCGCGATGTTACAACGGAGGAGGGCGCAGGCGAGCTCGGCTAGCCGGGCAGGTCGACTGCCGCGGCGGTTCCGCTCGGACCCCGGCCCGGCCCAGCGTCTGGCCTCGCGGTAAGTGGAGTAACTAGTGCAGAACCCCTCCAGCAGACGCTCGGCAGCACACGTCCTCAGCCTCCACTCTGCGCGGGAGTGCGCATGGGCGGGGGCTGGCATCTACCATATGGGGGGACCCTGGCCGGACTAAGTGACCCAGAGGAGGGGAGCTCCGATGGGGAACTCTGGGACTGCAGCTTTGCTGCATGCACCCTGTTCTCCCATACGCTATGCGTGTAAGCAGGCGCGTCTTTAAGGGCTCGGGTCCAGTAAAGCCGATTAGGGGCCAGATCCACCCCCTGAATGGGGTGGTCCAGAACCTGAGGGAGCTGAGGAGAGGTTTTACGGCTAGAGTGGACTGGAGATTACTCCACCCGCTGACCTGAGCGCGCACACACGCCGTCAGGTTAAGTTTCACATAGAAGAGTAGGGCACCCTGAGAGTGTTGTCCAACCTCGGCTCGGCCTGAGTGTCTGGGGACATGGTGGTTGTAAGGGCTGGGCAAGATTGTCTAGGTCTAAGGATACTGGCGTGCACTTGGAGAAATAGTGCAAGCCATCTGGATTCGGATCCTTACCACTGACTTCTGCCACTCCAATAGATGGAAGCTGTCGTGCCGGCGCTGAGCAAGTCAGCATCCTCGAAGGACCGACATCCCTGAATTCTGAGAAAAGCCCTACACACTCTTTGCTTCGCTTGGGGGGGGGGGTCACTACTGCGTGTCGGGTCCTCCCTCAGCCCTGTAGTGGCAGCCTAGTTCAACAAAGAAACAGGACAATGATACTGACATTTGTGCTGGGCAGTGGCCCTTGGAGAGGGCCTTCACTCCGGCCCCTCTTGGGGTCCTCACTGTCACTCAGGACTCGCTCAACATCAGCCACCGATACACACCATGTAGAGCTGGCCAGGGAGCGCTCCAAGACGGTCACCTCCTTTTACAACCAGTCAGCCATTGACGTGGCAGCAGAGAAGGTATGAGGTCTGGGTGATTAGCAGAAGGGAAGCTGGGATAAGTCTTCAGGGAAAGGGTTGAGCTAATGTGGGGTTGGCGGGTCTTGAATGTCTGGTGCTCAAAGTCCACCTTCCCTTTTAGCCCTCAGTCCGCCTCACTCCCACCATGATGCTCTATTCTGGCCGCTCACAGGACGGCAGCCACCTTCTGGTAAGGCTCTCTCTTTCCTCTCTGCTCCAGAAACTCTAGCCAGCTGCTTAGGCCCTCCCCTCTTTTTCTTACAGAAAAGTGGCCGCTACTTGCAGCAGGAGTTACCAGTGAGGATTGCTCACCGCATCAAGGGCTTCCGCAGCCTTCCTTTCATCATTGGTTGCAATCCCACCATACTGCACGTGGTAAGGTAGAGGGGACTTTATCAGTATACACACTGCCCGAGAGGCAGATGGGGAGCCCCGGCCTGCTGAAAGGTATCAGGTCCAGATGGGACTAAGCCTCGGGACATCAGAGGCGGAGACTACCTGATCAGTGGGTACTGGAAGGGTCTGGGGGCTTGGACCTTGCTAATTGAGTTGGGTGGTGATCCCTATGGGTAACTGTTTTCTACTCAAGTGTCTGTGGCAGCTCCGTGAATTCCCATACTTATTCCACGCAGCATGAGCTATATATCCGGGCCTTCCAGAAGCTGACAGACTTCCCTCCGGTGAGGCTGGGTTGAGCAGGGTGAGGGGCCAAGGTCAGGGTTGGACCACTATGCTTAGGACTCTGTGACCTGCAGATCAAGGACCAGGCAGATGAGGCCCGGTACTGCCAGCTGGTGCGACAGCTGCTGGATGACCACAAGGACGTGGTCACTCTGTTAGCCGAGGGGCTTCGTGAGAGCCGGAAACACATAGAGGTCAGAGGCAATGGAGAATGGGCCCGCTGAAGTAGGAGGGTTGAGAGGGGACAGAGGTTTCACAGGCCCCCTCTTTCTAGGATGAAAAGCTGGTCCGGTACTTCCTGGACAAGACTCTGACTTCAAGACTAGGGATCCGCATGCTGGCTACCCATCACCTGGCGCTGCATGAAGACAAGGTGGAGCTGACCCCAAGACTGACCCGAGAGTGGGGGGTGGGCACGTAAGGGGCCGGGGGTGAGCTTTGGGGCTGCCCTGGCATTCCTGAGATTGTGGGTGTTTGGCAGCTGAGGTGGGGTGGGGTTTTGCTAGTTTTGACTTTCTTCTTTCCTGCCAGCCTGATTTTGTGGGCATCATCTGTACTCGTCTGTCACCAAAGAAGATTATCGAAAAATGGGTGGATTTTGCCAGGTAAGGCTAGAATGGTGCAGGGGGTAGATGTCTCAGGGTCAACAAAAATGTCGGTCTGAGTCTTTGTATGGTCTAGGGCAAGGTTTTTTTCTTTTTTTTTTCTTCTTGAGACAGGGTTTCTCTATGTAGCCTTAGCTGTTCTTGGCTGTCCTAGAATTTGCTCTCTAGACCTCACAGAGATCTGCCTGCCGCTGCCTCCCAAGTGCTGGAATTAAAGGTGTGCATTACCACTGCCTGGCTTGTTTTGCTTTTTTTGTTTGTTTGTTTGTTTGTTTTTCGAGACAGGGTTTCTCTGTGGTTTTGGAGC
>NW_026070365.1:0-3877 GCF_014885135.2 Alexandromys fortis
ATAAACATTTATAAATTTATGTGGTATAGGTTTCCTCTTGCTATTTTACTGATGTGTGTATGCATTTGTTTGTGTGCACGTGTGTGTGTATGTATGTGCATGATTTCTCTAGGGTCTCTTGTCAATTATGTGTCTCAAAAATTTTGTCGGGAACACAGTGTCTTAGTTCATTTCTATTGCTGTTTAAAAAAGAAAAAGATCAGAGGAAGGAGGGGGAAAAAGGGAGACGGGGAGGGAAATGGGAGGCGGGGAGGAGGCGGAAAAATTTTTTTTTCAATAAAAAATTATATTTAAAAAACATATAAGAATGCCAAATGGGTTGATTTAGCCTACGTAATTTTACCCTGGTCATGATCTGTTGAGAGATGCTAAGTAGGAAGTCAAGACAGGAATCTGGAGGCAGAGCGATAGATGACTGTTACTTACTGCCTTGTCACCATGACTTACTTAGTTATTTTTTCTTAAGACCCCAGTCTCTACGTGCACATGAACAGCACCACCAAGAGTATATGGTACTAAAATATCAATAGTTACTCAAGAAAATACTCTACAGGCCAAAGAATGGATGCCAGTCTTCAACTTGTATTCATTTTTCAGGTTACTGTAGCTTTGTCATTGACAAAACCATCAAGCAAGATGTATATTTTGCTTCTCTTTGCAGTTATAAAGACATTGATAATATATTTTAATTTTTAAAATATTTTTCATCAGTCAATATGTTTTCTCTACTTTGTTCCTTCTAATCTGATTACAAAAAAGAAAATTGTCACTATTTGCCTTTCTGACTCATGAAGCCACTGTTGAACATAAAAAAGGAGAACAACCTCATGATAGAATAGAGGATTGTGACCCTTCTTGTGTTAGCTCTTTTGTCTTTAACTATAGCTTTATTTTTGTTTCAGTCTCATTGATTTATAATAAAACAGAATATTATGGTCTGGCATGATGTTGTGATGGCTAACAGCCCTTACTTTTCTGGCTGAGATTATGGGTTTCATTTCCAACACCCATATGGTTGTTCAAAATTGCTGGAAACTACAGTTCCATTGAATCTCATATTCTTTTCTGGCTCCTAATGGGTTCCACTGTGTTACAAAAACCCACACAGACATATATACATGCATATAAATAAAACAGCAAGCACATCATTAAAAAGCAACTTCAAAAAGGGCTATAATTTTACATTGAATATTCACTTTCTCACAACAGTAGCAATAGTAGACAAGATAAATATATTTAATTGTTTTGTAATCTTTTATATAAAAGCAACTAATTTTTCACTTTTTCTTTTAAAGCAAACAGAAAGGAGACAGTGATGTTTACAAAAGTATTAGATATATAGGAATATTAGAAATATTCCAGAGTGAATATTTCAAGTGAGCTTCTAAGTAGCCATAGCAATGTATATGAAGAAATAAATGACTTCTTCCCTTTCATCTATTGCCCAGCAACTTCCCATTATATTTGTTTACCTCCTGTAATATTCATATTCAACATCTTTTATACTTGGAACATCATGTTTTCATTCACCACCTTAGCTCAAGAGTTGAAGCTTCCTAAGAAATAAACGTAGGTCCTTAATTTCAAGCCACAACAATTTCCCTTTCATAATTTTTAGGTCAGTTGTCATAGAGACAAACAGTCATTGCCTGAAATTCCACAAACCATATTCCTACTCACTGCTTCTATTTTCTCTTCAATCCCTACCAGAATTGCCGTGCACCACGCCCCTGTGTCTGTGCTCTGTGCGCTGGCACCCAGTTCGCGAGCTTCGGGCAAGGAGATAGAGGTTAAAATACACAGACATACACAGAGAGACAGCGACGCGGTTCATCCTTGAATTCCCCAGGAATGCCCCCTTTATTGTGTTCAGGGGCACACCCCAGCCAAACCCACCAGAAACCACTCTCCTGCCATCAGGAACTCCTGAAGGTCTCGTGCTCAGAGCAGCTATAGACATTCAGATCAGGGGAAAACAAGTTGTTTACAAGAAATTGAGGATCTGGGGGCTCAGTGTTCCCAACAAGAATGACTAACAAACTTTTATGGCTATTACCTAAATTGATGTACAACTAAAATCACCTTTCAAATTCATTTTAAAAATAGACTTCCATGATGGTAGAAAGGGAGAAGAGAGTCCACATTCAAGTTTTGTTTCCTGTGTTTCAATTGGCCAGTGTGTTTATCCTCAAACTTAAAAATGAAATGTCTGGAATTATGTTATAAGATAATCATGGGACATTTGGTAGTCTGTAAAAAGGTGCTAGATATGATTTGATCAAGAAACATATGACTGCATCTAGGTAGATGAGGTCAGAAAACCCTTCTGTCATTAAACCACCTTCAGGTTGCTCATAGGTTCTTTCCACTCTCAAAAAAAAAAAAAAAAAAGCTTCTCTAAATTGCCCCAAATTCGCATACTAACAAAGGGTCTGCATTGTTGAAAGACCTCAGATTCTTTATAGCCTCATGTGTGCTGTTGATTTCACTATAGTCTTGAGGGCTTTTCTACAGAATCATGGGCAGAAATACCCTTTAAAAAGAGTCCATCTGTCTCAAATAAGGATGACAAATGTGCCTTATAACTCATGAGTTCTCATAACATTTCCTTAACATGATAATGCAGAATCCACTTTATTGTGCATTTTTTTAGGGTAGTCAACTACAATCTGTCCTTGGAGTGTTTATTTTCTCAGTTTGGTTAAGCGAACCTCCACTTTAAATGGTTTATTTAAGTCATTCTTTCAAAAAAAAAAAAAAACACAGCCACAATGACTGCTATAATACTGATAACCTATTCCATCTGCTCGAGTTTTGGTTGCAGACTTAGAAAGTTATTAGTGTTTTTTCTTTTTTTCTTTCATGGAACAGTGTTTCCATTTAAACTGAGGTAGTAATTAGGCTCTGTTGAGTTGTGATGATTTCAAAGCAGAATACTTCAAAATAACAATGGCGTTTCGTTTATACTAAAACCAGGTCATATTTTTTCAGACCTAATAATACTTAAGAGGAAAGAGAACAAGGAATGGGATATGGGAGAGTTTGGAGGGATATAATAGAAGAGGAAAATGATGAAATTGTATTATAATCCCTCAAACAAAAGTCAAAGAAATTAGTAATAAATAATAATAATATTAGATCTACTAAATTTGTAGTCTTCTCAGCCCCCATAGAACCTGATCTACGGAGAATATTTTTTAAACCTCCAGGGGGCAGTGTTGCTTTATACCTCTAATTCAGGTAGGCAAACAGTACTACCCAGTAGGATGTTCTGTGTGGGAGAATTGTCTCATGAATAGGCTATATTTTATAATTTGAAGACACTTTTATGACAATAGGGTTAGATATTAAATTTACACTTTAATAATAACGCATTGTTTTTCTATCATAACACTTATAGACATTAACTCAGAAATATATGAAAAAAACTCTATTTCATTTTCATAATTTTCAAATTCTGAATATATGATATTAAAATTATGCCTCACTTTAACCTAAGGTATTTGATTTTATGAAAATAAGTTGCACTTCCTATGTATTTTATTTACCATAGTATATTAAGTATAAGAATATTCCAAAATTTTAATTTTATGCTATATTTAAATAAATTATTTTTTGAAACAGAATTTTTTAGTTACTTTCCACACATTAATAATATAACCTTTACTATAAATCTATTCATGAAATATAGGCATTAGACTGTTTAATTGATCAGCTATTTTTTTCTTATAAGAAAGACTAGCTTATTTCAAAATTAATTAGATTTATTTAAAATAAAAAGCACAAGCCGGGCGGTGGTGGCGCACGCCTTTAATCCCAGCACTCGGGAGGCAGAGGCAGGCGGATCTCTGTGAGTTCGAGACCAGCCTGGTCTACA
>NW_026070366.1:0-3892 GCF_014885135.2 Alexandromys fortis
GGAGAGAAGAGAAGAGAAGAGAAGAGAAGAGAAGAGAAGAGAAGAGAAGAGAAGAGAAGAGAAGAGAAGAGAAGAGAGAAAAAATAGACAAGAAAAGACTCGAGCAACAAAGACCCATATGCAGGAAGAAAGATAAGATAGAACATGAAGTCGAATTCAAATTTAATATGAATAGATATATAGAAGAAACAGTCTGTTAACAGTGTTGCAGTTTGAAAAACTTGAAATCCAAGGCAGGAAAATCAGTAAGATGAACTTACTAATGTAAATGAGGAAAATGGTTGTGACAAACACAGAGGAAGTGATGTTTGCAAAAATGTCACTTAAACAAACCCTCAGATCCGAGTTGATGTCACACCCCAGTTACCTCAGCAACCATAACTCTGAGGCAGCAGGATCTTGAGTTTGAGATCAGTATATGCAACAAAATAAGAGCATCCCTCAGAAAGAGAAGACGAGGAGGGAGAAGAAGCAGGCACAGCCAGAAGTCATGGAGTGCACCTGTAATCCCAGCTCTCCTTGGGCAATACAGGGCACAGAGACAATATATATATGGTTTTTTATTGCCCTACACATATATATAACTAACAGGAAAATACCCTAACTTTTTGACAGAAAGATTAAAGATCACAGACAATTGTATTTTTTCTCATGGGTTATTATTTTCACTTCCGTACTGCTCAAGGTCAAACCCAGGACGATGCACAAACAGGAATTCTACCCCAGAATTCTAACTTCAGTCCATCTATCAAAAGCCCTGGTGTGGGTATCCCTTCATGCTGCACCGTCATCGAAGCAGAAACCCTGGATTTTTATATTTCATTTTCTTCCTGCATGGGAGAGTTGATCCAGGTATTGTTTTAAGCATTGATAATCAGACTCAAAAATCATTTTCCAATGTTATGGCTGAACAGTCATGATGCTCCTTGGTACTTCAGATTATCCAGAGGTATTACACTGGATAATTTTATTTTAATTGGCATGATAAAATGAATGAACCATAGAAGAAGCATAACTTATAACATTTTCAAGTAATTTCTCTCCTCCTAAGGACCCAATTCGTCAGGCCTCATGTTATTCTTAGCTTCTATCAGATTCACAACCAAGTCCAACTGCCTCAGCTGAGAGCCATGCTCTCTAAAAGAAACTGAAACCAAGGGAGTTCACACATCATTGCAGAATGTGTTAGAATCTTTCCTGAGCTTCCTAGTGATGTGATATTCTGAGAAAATCAGAATAATACATATCTTGGTAGTGGGACAGGATGATTTTGACTTTACTGAGAGTAAGTGTGTGTGTGTGTGTCGTGTTCACGTAGAAGCCAAAGGATGACTTCAGCTATCAATCCTCAGGTGCACGTTGGTTTTTGAGACCAGATATCTTCTAGGTTTGGGCATTGCCAACAGAACAGGCTTTTAGCAGTGCATTCCAGGAATCACCTGACTCCCTGTCTGCTGTCCTGGGATTACAAGAAAGTACTGCCACACCCACCTTTTTAAAGAATGCACATATGCTTATGTAGGCTTTGAGAGATGGAATTCAGATCCTCATACTTGCAAGGCAAACACTTTGCCAACTGAGTTATCACCCCAGGCTGGGGTTGGGAATTGAATTCCAGGGTCTTGAGTACTGTAGGCAAGAATTCTATCACTCAGCCATACACCAACCCTGATTTTGATTTTTTTTTACAACGTAGTACTAGTAAATAAAAACAATTTCACTTAAAAAGGATAATCTTTTTTATAACATAGCATGAGCTGGAATATACATTTTTATCACATCAATTCATTTTTTTCCTTTCTGTTCATCAATTAACCATGTTCCCGTCTCACTTCCTCAGTGCCAGAACAGAGTATGTTACCCAGAAAAACAAAAATAAACTAATCTCTGGTTTCTTCTCATTTCCATTTCCTTTCTTTTAGTCTTCATAAGACAAAGCAAAGGTAATTTTTTTCCCCTCTTGCAATCCAGCTTCTGGCATTTCCAGAGACAGACCACTGATCACTATTTTATTGAAGCTGTAACATTTATTTACTTGACTCTGAATGCATGTTTAGATGAGCAGCCTTGGAAAAGATTACATACAAACCAATTTGCAGTAGCAATTTGGCAGTGGAGGTCGCATGCTTTAACTTACGTGCCTTGTGGCTCCTCGCTGTTGTCTGAGCGGTCAGGAATGAGTTGTGCCAGATGGCAGTCACATACACAAGTAAACAAGGCCAGTCCAGCACAACAAAGCACAGAATTGCTTATGAAAGAATATTCAAAATGAACCCAACCATGCAGCTTCTGTGTTTCCAAAAACAGTCTCTGGGAAAGAGTACAAGGTTTCGGGTTCATTTAGTATGAATTAAAGTTGTTTTGCATCCCCCACCCCCCCCCCCGGACTCCCACCCCTCAGCATGGTACACAATCTTACCTAATCAAGCATAAATAAAATGTAAAGAATGGTATTTTAAATATTTAGCTTTTACTATTTTTAGTCTTAGTGTGTATGTGTGTCTGTGTGAGTGAATGCCGTGTGTGTGTCGGTCATGGAGATCAGAACTGCCTGTCAGGGCTGAGAGCTACAGGCAGCTGCGGTTGCCCAATATGCGTGCTGGGACCTGAACTCATGTCCTCTGGAAGAACAATGGTGCTCTTAAGCAATCACCTCTCCCCCACCTCCGAATTGTTCTTTAGCAAATCCCTTTAGTGCTAAATATCTCCAGAACTGGAGAACAAAGGATATTTTTGATTAAGCTATTAAACAACAGCCGATGAAAATTATAATGTAAAAATTAAAAATGTGTAGGTGATACATATGCCTTAAATATATTCTCTAGTTTTATAAATCAAAATTAAGTCAGCTGAGGTGTAGCTCAGTAGGACAGTGGGTGTTTAGGATGTGTCAGACCTTGGGCTCAATTCCTAACACACACACACACACACACACACACACACACACGCGCACCACACCACATGGAAGCCCTTGCTTGTGAACCTCCTTTTGCTACCAATAGCTTACATCTTAAATTAGGGCTCTTAGACACAGGACATTGAGCAGTGATTAGATTGTAACTTTTATCCTAACTTGGCCACTAGTTAGAGTTCCTACAAGAAAAGGAAATGGATAATTCTTTCCCCAGGACCTACTCTGTGCCTTGCACTATTTGACCCTGGCATCTCCTTTAGTCTTTACCATAAGAGGAGTCTCCTTGTCTTCATATTGCAGCCAGCACTCAGACAGGGCTTCCCAAAGCATAGGAACAGTTAGAGAGGGGTAAACACCGAAATAAAACTCTGATGTATTGTGAGCAGATGTTCAAGAACAAAGGATAACAGGGTAAAAACATGATTTGATTCAGAATGACTGCAGCAAAGAAAGACACGCTTTCATTTAAAACTGTGTTCAATTCTGGATACAGTGTGCATAGCCAAGGAACAGGGCAGGGATGCTGTAACTGGGGAATCACGAAGTGCAGCATGGGGAAGTAGGCGTGGCTATGAGCCCTGGTGGGATTCCTGCTGCAAGCAGTCAGGCTGTTGAGACTCCTGTAAGGAGAAGAACCCATCAGGCATCAGGTCCACTGGGTTTAGGGATAAGCAGATGGCAAGGCTCTTGCTACAACAGTAAAATTTCCTAGTTTACTAGGAAGTACACTGAAGGCACACCAAGGAGCTTAGAGGCTTCAGGAGAAGCGAACAACTTTGTCAGTGATGCCTTTCCCCTACATTTAACCTAAGCTTTGTTGTTCTTTTTTTTTTTTCGAGACAGGGTTTCTCCGTAGCTTTTGGTACCTGTCCTGGAACTAGCTCTTGTAGACCAGGCTGGCCTCGAACTCACAGAGATCTGCCTGCCTCTGCCTCCCGAGTGCTGGGATTAAAGGTGTGCGCCACCACTGCCCGGCTA
>NW_026070367.1:0-3839 GCF_014885135.2 Alexandromys fortis
ATAAAGGTTTCTGAATAAAAACCAAATATTTAGGTGTTATCTTTCTTCATATTAATTCCATATTGAAAGCCTACCCAGTCTTTCCTTAGCTGATACCATTGAAGGCTAAAACCTTTTCTTTTGTGGTGAGATTGTCTATGTGTTCATCAAAGGCTCTCTCAAAACTGGATACATTTGGGGTCAGGATGATGAAGGGTGACACTTTGCTGATCTCCTCACATAGTTTTAGGTTGCTCCTGGTTAAATTTTATCTTTGATTACTTGATAAAATTAGTACACAGAAAGATTTTCCCATCGTAAGTTATAAGCACTAATTAGTGTTTTGGTGTAGACTATACATTGAAATTATGCATATGCCATTATCTTCACAATGCTTTCCACATGTTGTTTATGTCAATAGAGCTTCATAGATTATTATTGTAGAATGACTATGATTAATAAAAGAATTATTTATTTAATTCCTCAGGGTGAGCCCAATGATTTACTTTTTACCTAGTAAGAGCTGTTCAGGCTGGGTGTGCTGGCCTTTCATCACAGTTCAGATGTTTGCCTTGCTCTTTGATACCAGACACACCTGTCTTCATTGACACCTTTCCCCTGGCCTTGGAATTAGTAGTTTCCTCAAAGATGCTTGTTTTTGTTTTTATTGCTCTTTGTTTTGCTTTGCTTTTTGGTAAAAAAAACGATAATTAGAATCCAAGATCTGAGGCAGTTTGATTCATCAGATTTAGATAGTTTAGATCCACACATGCATATTCTTTTTTCTTTCTACTTTTTGACTGATAGCTTTTTATTAAATTTTCATGTATAATTTTGATCATATTCTTGCCATCCCCAAGTCTTCTCTGATTCCCGCCTCCATACCCACTGAACTTCATGTTCTTTTTCTCTCCACCGATAATGGATTTCTTCAAAGGGTTATATTTCTTTTTATTTTCTGTACATGAGTGTTTCCCTGTATGTGAGTATGTGAACCACACGTGTGCCTGGTGCCCAAGGAGGCCATGTCCTGGAGCTGGAGCTCCAGAGGGGGGTGAGTAGTCCTGTGGGTGCTGAGAAGGGACCCACATCTTTTTCAAGATCAGTATTTCACCATGGATCCACCTCTCCAGATTTACACAAATGCATTCTATACACATGTTTGTTATACTTGTTTATGTTCACTGAAACTTAACAGCTCGCATGGGGACTGCCAAATCCAATCCAAGACTCAGTACTCATTTCCCATTTCTCCTTTTCAATATTTGTAACTTTCCTCTTTGACCATGAACACCAGAATCAGTCCCGCCCATTAACATATTTTAAAACCTTTCCTCTATGGGCTCCACTCTCCATGCTGAGCTACCTGCAGGTCCTTTTCTCTCCGTTCTGCTCAGCACATTCAGGCCTCTGGCTGGGGTCCGTCTAATCCCTTTGGAGAGGCCTGAACAAGAATGCAATAGTAGGGCAAAGAGAAGGAAATAGGAAAGGGCACAATGAAAGACTGACAACATGTGAAAAGGCACGTTTCTTATCATTTTGCTATCATGCAGATTCCTTTGTTGACATTTGGTGTTTTGTACTAATTTTGTGTGCATTATGACTCCAGGATTAGTTGCAGGTTAGATTTTTGTTAGAAATAACACAATGAGTTTTGAAGTAAGAAATAATTTTCTTATAAAAAAAAACACCTGCTGATTTATACAAGTGCAATATATTACACACACACAAACACAAACACACACACACACTCACGCATGGGCACACTTGAGACATCACAAGCCAAGTGGCATTTTACTACCAAATGTTATCTGGAAAGCTGTTCTTCAGTTGGGTTAGCAAAGAAAATTCAGCTGCATCTTAAAACAATTCTCCTTGACCAAATGGGAAGTTTTCCAGAGATATTTTTAGATATTTCAGTATTTGGAAACCTGGTTATTAGTCTCCAAACTAATACATTTTATTCTTGCTTTTTAAATTTTTGTTCTAAGGGTTGAACCTAGTGCTTTATGTATACCAACTAATGTTGTACCACTGAGCCAAGTCCACAAGCCTATTTCTGCTGTGTCACTAGGCTCATTTTAGAATTAAACACACATCATCATCATCATCATCATCATCATCATCATCATCATCATAGGTAAGGGAAAGACATTGATGACATTTGTGGGTTTGTGCTTGCTTATCTTTTTTGCTTTTGAGGGGTGTGTGTGTGTGTGTATGTGTGTGTGTGTGTGTGTGTGTGTTAGTGTTAGTGTTTGAGACATGTTCTCACTGTATAGCTGAGTCTGTCTTCAAACACCTTGGGATTATAGTCAATGTGCCATTACCTTTGGGTCAATAATCAGTTTTGACAGGTGATATCTTTGAAAATGGAAATGTATTTTCTCAAAGTGAAATCCAGCATCATATTTTTTTCAGAAAAATATTTGAAAAGTTCTATAAACTTCAGGAACAAGGCAATGATGAAAACTACACATTTTTTTCAGGTGTTAAGACTTGCAAATGCAGAAGTGGGTGGGGGATATAGAGGTAAGACTTCTTTTTTAAAAATGTAGCCATAAATGACTTCCAGTGGCATTCAACTATAGTCATATGTCAGTACCTTTCTCATCCATTATCAAAGAAGCTTCCTCCTGCAGCAGATAAGAGCAAATACAGAGACCCACAAGTAGACTCTATACAAAGAGTCTGAAGCAAGACATACAGGGACTGCACCAGACGGGGCCCTAGAGCTGAAAGGAGAAGTGGACACATGCACCCATTCCCTAAGCCAGAAGCTACCTTCAATTAATAATTGTTTACAAATGAAATTTTAGTTTTCTTCAAGGGCGTCTATACCGCGGAAACAAAATAATCTTAAGGGTAGGCACATACACAGCAGTAAATGACCAACAGAAAATTAATTCAGCAGCCTAGTATCATTGGCGATTCTTTGTCTCATAATGTCATATCAGGACTTTTACATATATATGGAAATACATACATAGTCATTCCATGTATGTATTTCCATATTTACATGTCCATACACATATTTTTATATGATTTTCCTCTCTTTTTTTTTTTTTTTACCTTTTTTACAGGTTCTTTGTTCATATATTATGACTCTCAGTTTAGTATTTTTATGAGAGTCTTGAGTGCTGTGGAATATTGGTTGAAGATAAACTACATTCATTTATACTGTGGAATATTTGTTTAATGATGTAAAGATGTGCTGCATTCTCTAATGTTGCATTTGTTTAACTCTATGAAGCTGTGGTTCTTTACCTGTCTAAAACACCTGATTAGTTTAATAAAGAGCTGAATAGCCAAAAGCAAGGTAAGAGAGAGAAGTGGGTAGGATTGGCAGGAAGAGAGAATAAATAAAAGGAGAAAAAGAGATCAGAGGAGCAAGAAGAGAAGACAGAGAAGAGGATGCTGGAGGCCTGTTGCCCAGCCACACAACCGGACATGGGATGAAAAGCAAAGAAAAAATTATAAGAAATAGAAAAAGGTGAAAGCCCAGAGGCCAAAGGTAGATGGGATAATTTAACTTAGAAAAAGCTGGCTAGAAACAAGCCAAGCTAAGGCCAGGCATTCATAAGTAAGAATATGTCTCCGTGTGACTATTTGGGAGCTTGGTGGCCAGTTCCCTAAAGAGCAAAGAGTAAAAGAACCAGCTAAACCTGAGCGTGCTAATGAGTGAGTCTATGTCTACATCTATATCTATTTCTTATGTCTTTTCCTTGGGCTGTTACCTTTTTATTTTTATTTATTTATTTATTTATTTTGGTTTTTCGAGACAGGGTTTCTCTGTGGTTTTGGAGCCTGTCCTGGAACTAGCTCTTGTAGACCAGGCTGGTCTCGAACTCACAGAGATC
>NW_026070368.1:0-3868 GCF_014885135.2 Alexandromys fortis
TTTTTTTTGTCATTCTCCCTAATATACAGCAAGTCAAATTGGAAAAGCAAATGGTGCCCTCCACTCTGGCAGCAAGAAGTCAGAGAAATTGGAAGACTTCAGAAAACTATCATTAGGTAAAGACAACAAAGCAAAGCAAAGCAAAACAAAACAAAACCATGTCAATGTCCTATAATCCAACCCCTGAAATTGTGAAAAGTCTATTTCAGTATCCAGACAGCAGGTATTGAAATACAAAGCCTTTATAAGGTGTTGATGCTTCACAAGGTTTTAGAACCATTGCCAAAATGCTTCTTCCAAGACTCACGGCTCATGTTGGCAAATGAGAGGAATGAGGACACAATCCCACAAGAATTGCAACAACTTCTATTTAAGTGGCTGACTGCAATTGTATTCTAACTTATTTTACAGTCTGGATCTGTCTTTCTTTGCAGCTTACTTGTCAGTGAAGAGAATCCAATGATGTTAAGTGATGTCCTTTCTCATAAAGATGTACGATCAAGAACGAATGGGAGGAACAAATTGTGTAAAAAATAGAGAGACATTCCCTGAGAAAGGCATTACTTTCATGGCATGGGCGGTCAAGGTTCTCAGGGATCCTTAAAGCATATAGAACGATTTTTCCCACCTGTGGATATGGAGATAACTTCTCTATCCTAAACACTGTTCTCACACTTAATTCTCTCTGGAAGTTCCAGGCATCTTTCTCATCCCTTGAAGCCTCTATGCTGCAGGTTTCTTCCATTGGCAGTCATTCTGCTAATCTTGGGAGTGAAGGGTTGACTCTTTTGCTTCATGTACTATATGCCTTTCTTCATTTTACTTTAAAACATGGATTATCTTCTGGCATTTCTAGATTTATTTTTTTCGGAGAAATTAATCTTTTTGCTTTCAGCAGTTAGCTATATTGTGGCAAAGCATCTTCTGCTGATTTGTGGGAGACTTCTTAAATTAATTGGAAAAGCCATGATGTGTAGCCAGGTTTGGGGATGAAGTGAACACAATAGCGCTTTGGAAAAAGGAGTCACTCATTTTCTGGATGTTACCTTTAAAGTTGCATTTTCTAAATGCTTCATGTTCACTCTGGAATGTTAATGATCAAACATTATGTGCCTTTGCTTTTGTGAAAGAAAGGAGAGGTTGCCTTGACATGTGATCAAAGCCACCAGCACCCAAATGATGGCAAAAGTGCATCAGAACTACTGAATCTTCAATGAATTATAATCTCAATTAAAAAAAAAATAATTGGTTGGGCTATGGAATGGATCAGTCAATAAAATGCTGACCTTGTAAGCATGGGGACCTCAGTTCAACCCCAAAACCCACATAAAAAAGCTAGCTCTAAAGGCTTGTGCCAGTAATTTACTACTGAAGAAAAATAAGAAAATGCTACAGTTGCCTGCGCAGCTAACCTGGTCTTCTCATTGAGCTCCAGGATACACTGTTCTGCTTCATCATCATCAACAACAACAAAGTTGATGGAAACTGAGGAATGACAACAGAGATTATATTCTGGACTTTAGAAGCACCCCTCAAAGCACACACACACACACACACACACCCCTCTGTACCTGCACACATACATACAAACATAAAGAAATGGTTATTGCTAGTCAATGATTCTTGATTTGTGACTACCTGAGTAGTTGAATAACACAACACATTGAAAGAACACACGCAGATACAAGTGTGTATATTTGAAATCAGTATGTATATCTGTTTCTTCTATTAATTTTAAAGGTTAAAGTAGACATTTCCTTAGATTTTCAATTTGCTAGTGCAATTGTTTGAGGAAAATAAAGTTGATACAAAGGGTAGCTCCTGGGAGTTTTGAGTGTTACGGCAGATATGCCAAAAGGTGCAATTACACGCAAGATGACTTGCTACTTGGCCTCATCTATCAAAATGGGCAGTGGATAAGGCATTCTGTTTTTATTTATTTATTTTTTTTTTTGCTGCTTTCTGGAGATTTAGGCTCTACAGAACATATGAAATTGAAAGTGACTTTTGAAAACTGTATTATAAGCCAGATAACCTAGTTTAACTTAGAAATATGATAAAAATATAGAGAGAGGGCACTTTTTTTGAGTTTAGAAAAATATGAGAGAGAACTGCCCAAAGTTTGACAGGTAAATTTCCATATCTCATTCCAAGGCTTCCCAGAAAAGATTAAATATTTTATTTCTACTTCTTTGATAAACTTTCCAATATTACCACAGTAAGCATTCACAAGCCTTCACTGGGTTTTCTTCCTGATATCCTAACTTTAAGTTTTAATCCACAAAAATAGGACTAAGTTTTAAAGCATCCTCTCTTGCTTTAGACCTGTTTTGTGCCTGCCAAAATATTGGGGAATTGATGACATCATTGAACTTGCAACAGATGTTAGCATGTCTGCTGGTGTTGCACTTGTTCAGCTCCCATTTTGGCAGCCATGTGCTGAGGTATCATGGGTGTAGCTTCCCTGTCATTTCTAGTAAAAACACTCTCTCAGTAGATGTCCTGGTCCTCTGGTCCTTACAGTCTTCTTACCCCAATTCCATGATGTTCCCTGAACCTGATGAAGGAGTTATGTTACAGATAATATCCACCGGGTCTAGGCACCACAATCAACAGTTCTCTGCATTTCAACCAGTCATGTTTTCTGGGTTGATCTCTCACTATTGCAAAAAGAAGCTTCTTTAATGGGAGGTGGGAACAACACTTAACTGTAGGTGTAAGGAGAGGTATTTAGAATATTCTGATTCTTGTGCCCTCTCTGGGGTTCTCTTTCTGTTTATTTTTCTTGTACAAACATAATGTGATAGTTTTTATTTTATTATATTTTATCATTATTCTTTAGAATCCTGCTGTTTTCTAATGAGAGACAGAAAGGGATTGGATCAGGATGGGTGGGGAGGTTTAGATGAACAGAGAGGAGCAGAGGCAGGGGATGCTGGAATCTGAATATATTGCAATGGAAAATAAACTATTTCCAATAAAATGAATAAAATATTACATAAAAAAACTGGGCTGATTTTAAAATGTGGTGATCAGAGAATGTGCTTCGAGAACTATGACCTCACTAGCCCCAGGTAGTTGGCCATATTTCCAGGACCACGCATGATTCCTCTGTTGTTGAGCATGCCTTAAGTCCAATTAGAAAACTTGGTTACTGCCAAGACATGAGTGCCACTATTGCACCCTCAGTTATATCTTGCCATGCTGATCATTGTGGTTCACAGAAGACTCAGCTAGGTTGGACTATTGCTTGCCCCCCACTTGGCAGCTTGCCTCTCAACTTTTTGTAGTATGATAGCTAATTTTCAGGGAGAAGGCTTTCAGGTCAGATCCAGTTCAAATCTCCCAAATCCTATGTCCACAAATCCCAGTGCCTTCAGCCAAAGTGTATTACCTTAACCTCTGGGAAGCAAGGCAGTAACAGTAATAGTAATAGCCTGCATTATCTGAGAAGCCTCTTGGACTCCCCTGACCGACAACTAGATAGGTTTATCATCTCTGGTTCCAGGGTTTGTTTTTTGATAGTTTATGTCTTTGGGGAGGAGCATTGTTAGCCCAAGTAGCATAATTGCATGTGAACTATACATATGTGTATGGGCATGAGTGTACATATATAATTATATATGTACACACATATATGATATAATTTTAGGTAAACAAAATTACTGATTCCTTATGGCTTTTTCAAGCATCCTTAATGTTATCATCCCTCCTCCATTTTGTTTTTTCGAGACAGGGTTTCTCTGTGGCTTTGGAGCCTGTCCTGGAACTAGCTCTGTAGACCAGGCTGGTCTTGAACTCACAGAGATCCGCCTGCCTCTGCCTCCTGAGTGCTGGGATTAAAGGCGTGCGCCACCATCACCCGGCT
>NW_026070369.1:0-1200 GCF_014885135.2 Alexandromys fortis
AGCATTCTGTTCTGCTACTCCACCCACCTAAGGGTTGGCCTATCAAGGGGCCTAGGCAGTTTCTTTATTAATAAGAAATCACTCCCACATCAAACGACAAGACCCACAACTGGACAATGTGCAGAGTGGGAGACTTTGAAGCACTTAGTCCTAAATGGGATGTCTTCATCAAAGTCCTTCCCTCAGGACTCAGGGATCTATGCAGAAGAGGCAGAAAGACTCTAAGAGCCAGAGATGATAGATGGCTCTAAGGAAACACCATCTTCCAGACACAACAGGACTGATGCCCATAGGAACTTACATATGAACCCACAGAGGCTTGCACAAACTGCACAGGTCCAAACCAGACAAGTCCCAGCACCAAGAAGGGGAGTAGACACAAAGTCACACCTCTACCCATAACCAAGAAGCTATTTGCAATTGAAACCTGCTAGGATAGGGACAGTTAATTTTCTTCAATGGAAACCGAGTAGATCAACCACACTTAAAGGCAGGCCACATCCCCAGGAGTAGTTTACTGAGATAAAATAGATCCTATGGTTTTTTTGTGTGTGTGCTTTTTTTTGTTTGTTTGTTTTGATTTGTTTTTGTTTAGGTAGTTTTTAGTCTTGCTGACTTTCTTTTCTTTTAGTCTGTTTTGATAGTTGGATTTTTTGTTTTTGTTATTTTGTCTTTGTTTTGTTTACAGAGAGAAAAAATATAAAGTTGGGTGAGTAGGGAAGAGGGGAGGACCTGGGAGGAGTTGCAGGAAGGGAAAGAATGTAATCAAAATGTATTATATAAAAATGTTTTTAAAAAAAAGGTTGGTCTTTAAGCATTTATGTTTGAAGTGTCAAACACATAACTATAAATTGGAATAGCCTTTGGTTGATTATTAGTGTCCCAACCACGTTGATGATCTAAATTTAAATGGAAGGATACAACTCCTGTGTGTGTATGATTACTCACTAATATTTTATGAAAGCTAAATGTTTTCTATCCTGTTTGCTTTTTATTTGTAAATGTCATATCAACCTAGGTATGAAAATGTGAATTTGCGGGTCTGAAAAAGCCTGGGTTAAAACAGGTCTCACTGAACATAGCGGACAATGAGGACTACTGAGACATCAAGAACAATGGCAATGGGTTTTTGATCCTATTGCATGTATTGGCTTTGTGGGAGCCTAGGCTGTTTGGATGCTCACCTTACGAGACCTGGAC
>NW_026070369.1:1240-3843 GCF_014885135.2 Alexandromys fortis
GACGAGGGAGGGGGACTTGATTGGGGGAGGGGGAGGGAAAGGGGAGGCGGAGGTGGGGAAGAGACAGAAATATTTAATAAATAAATAAAAAAAAATCTTAAAAAAAAAAAAAAGAAAAGAAAATGTGAATTTGCCCACAGTTGCTTTCATTGCCACTGTCCTGCCTTCATCTGGTTTCATCAGAGTGAAACCCTGTGTGCTTTTTGAGGAGACTGGCATGAACTTCTCAGATGAAAAGGGAAGTTTTAGGGTTGGGGCCCTTTGAAATGTGACTGCATTCTTGTATGGTGATTTGCTTCCATGTCCAGGATTTTGAGTTGATAGGCAGTCAGAAGGTCTGCATACCAAAAAGCAAAAGGCATCTGAGAATGTTTTCATTATAGCCTTTTAATTTAAGGAGTTTATGGTTGCCTCAGTTTCAGTATAGGAATTTAGGTGTCTTTGCAGTAAATTAAGTAGCACTTAAAACACAAATGGAAGCTATTACATTTTGTGGTTTGTTTGCTCCAGGAAAACACCACCAAGCCAGTGAAACAAAGCAGAATGTGATTGCATCAGACAAAGCAGCAGAAATACCAGTTGTCCATGAACATGAGCACAGCCACAACCACACACAGCTGCATGCCTACATAGGCGTGTCCCTTGTCCTGGGCTTCGTGTTTATGTTGTTAGTGGACCAGATTGGCAGCTCCCATGTGCATTCCACTGACGGTGAGTAGCTCTCAGGCTTTTGGGGCTGTGTGGGCACTTGTCAGTCTGCATCAATAGCCTTAATTGCAAACTTGTTTTCCTCAGGTGTTGTGGAGCTAGTAAGTTGTGGCATGGCACAACTGTTTATTGATCTATCGACCCTGCTGGGCTTAAAGCAGTGGCATTTGGGTGAGAGTCTAGGGTAGAAGTCCTTTATCTCTTCTGTGCTATGAAACCCTTAGGCAGGCTAAAGCCTGTAGCCCACTTATTGGAATGTTGATCTTTATGAACTTAGTACATAGCACTACAGAGAATTCGAGGCTATCCTTGTCTACATATTGAGTTCCAGACCAGCCAGGGGATACACAGTGAGAATTATCTAAAAGCTAGCCAACCAACAAACAAAAACCCCAAACCAACCAAACAAGTAAAGAACTTGATAGTGAGTAAATTATGATCTGCTTATTAGATACAGGGAGGAAAGAAGTAAACACAGAAGTTTGACAGTGCTTTGACCAGATGATCAAGATCTGTGAAGCCAGCAGTCTGCTTTGGTGTAGCTCAGGGAGCTGTCAGGCCAGCCTCCTAGAGCTAACTATGTTGATGCTCAGAATTGAACCCAGGCCCTCTGGAAGAGCAGCCAGTTCTCTTAACTGCTGAGCTATCTCTCTATTAACCCCCTGCCCCAATAAAAGAATTTTAAATTATATAGGCCTCCTCTGTTTATGTAACCCAGGCTGGCCTCAAACACAGCCTTCTGCCTTTGTCTTCCAAGTGCTAGGATTACAGGAGTATATCACATACATAGCTCTGGTTTATGTATTACTAAATGTCAGTAAAAGTTAATTCACTTGTCAACATTATGCTGAACTGCAGTCTCTTCCTGTAGGTTTATAACAACCATTGTGTCCTCTTGCTTGATTAAAAAAAATTACATGATTTTCCGTGTGTGTGTCTCTGCACATGAGTGTCCCCACATAGGCCAGAGGAGTTAGATCCCCTGGAGCTGGTCACAGGTGGCTATGAGCCATCAGATGTGAGTGCTGAGAGTAGAACTTTACACCTCCCTCCTTCCTCTCCCTCTCCATGAAGTCTAATTTGTGTTGCACAAATACTCTTGGTTGTAGGGTGTGGAGGCTGCTCTGGAGAGTAGTTGACCTACTAGGGATCACACTCTTAAGGAGAACGGTTTCTTTCTCTCCTAGAGCTACCAAATGCCAAGAGCTCCTTAGCTAGGGCTGGGTCTTCATGCCCTGCCCCACTCCCGCCCTATATTTCCCATGAAAGCAGTACCATCCCCAGAAAAAGGAGTTATAAAGCAGTATTGGGTGCCCAGTGCTGCATACAGTACGTGAGACATGTTAGACGGGAAGAGGAAGAAGGACAGAGTGCACTGGTTACAACTGGCCTGGGATGGAAGCAGGGACATGGTTTTCTCTCTCTGAGGTGGGGATGCAGAACCTCTGCAGCTACACAGAATGTTAGTTGAGCCAAGAGACAGTTATTTTGAGCTAGGTTTATTCTCTGATCCCTTCTTGATGGATGTGATCCTAGGATTTGACTTGGACTAGTGTCTAGTTTTTGGGTCAATACTCTAGGAAAGTTAATACTTGCCCAGAACTAAAGATGAGGATATTTAGGGAAAGGGGGGGTGAAAATGTTGTTAGAAAGTACTAGAGAAACTGTGTTAACTGGTCTAGATACTAAGAGCTACTGTGGACCTAGGTGATGCTTAGCATAGAACATTCCTCATGCCAGGTGTGGTGGTTCTGATTTGTAATCAGAAGCTAAGCCAGGGAAGTCACAAACCCAAGGCCTGCATGGTTAGTTAGTTAGTTAGTTAGTTAGTTAGGGCCAGTCTGGCACTTAGTGAAACTCTATTTCAAAATTAAAAAAAAAAAAAAAAAAAAAAA
>NW_026070370.1:0-3862 GCF_014885135.2 Alexandromys fortis
TTTCAGTCACAGTCCAGCTGACCTTGGTGAGCTCCCAATAGATCAGCCCCACTGTCTCAGTGGGTGGGTGCACCCCCCGTGGTCCTGACATCCTTGCTCGTGTTCTCCCTCCATCTGCTCCTCATTGGGACCTTTTAATTAGAAAATCTTTTTAAAGTTTTATTTTTATTATTTTATTTTTAAATGTTTTTATATTTATTGCTCCCGTCCCAGAATCTCCCCTCCCATTCAATCCTCTCCCATGCTCCCAATTTACTCAGGTGATCTTGTCTTTTTCTACTTTCCATGTAGATTAGATCCATGTATGTCTCTTTTAGGTTCCTCATTGTTGTTTAGGTTGTCTGAGATTTTGAATTGTAGGCAAATTTTCTTTGCTTTATGTCTAAAAACCACTTATGACTGAGTACATGTGATAATTGTCTTCATGGGTCTGGGTTACCTCACTCAATATGATGTTTTTCTAGTTCCATCCATTTGCTTGTAAATTTCAAAATGTCGTTATTCTTTCTGTTGTGTAGTATTGCATTGTGTAGATGTACCACATTCTCCTTATCCATTCTCTGGTCAGGGAGAATTTAGGTTGTTTCCAGGTTCTGGGTATGACAAATAATTTTGCTATGAACATAGTTGAACACAGGTCAACCTCAGTAGCACAGACACTGAGATAAACAATTAATAAATGGGACCTCCTGAAACTAAGAAGCTTCTGTAAAGCAAAGGACATGGTCAACAAGACAAAACAGCAGCCCAGAGAATGGGAAACGATCTTATAAGTCCCACATCAGACAAAAGGCTGATCTCCAAAATATACAAAGAACTCAAGAAATTGGTCATCAAAGGAACAAATAATCCAATAAAAAATGGGGTGCAGACCCAAGATCTTTTATTCCACAGAATAGTTACCAGCTTCACACTCTTTAATTTCACTGAGTCCTACATTTTTCTCTTCTCTTGCTATGTGCATGTATTTGAAAAAGATGTGTATTTCCCAGTCGTCATATTTATTGTGTTGCTGTTCAGTTGGAATGTGTAAGACCTTTAGAACACTCAGACTTGTCATAGGTGAACTGCATTGTGAGCTCAGGAGAACATCTATGCAGATCAAAAATTGTCTCTTAAAAAGTATTTTCAAGGTTTTGAAGAGTCCCTATTATATAGAAATTGTTTAATAATAATTAGACTACATAATCATCAGTTTTACTGTTATTACTGCTATGTTGGTTTTAAAATTATGAAATTGTAATGTCTATAATTACTATGTTCCAAACTGTATAATTTTAATACTGTGTTTTCCATCCTGTCAATCAAAATATCAACACAAATCGGCCTTGATTACTATTTAAAGATATTTTTTTATTCCTTATCCTACAGGCATTAAAAATTATGGGCTAGAGAGAAGGCTCAGAGGTTAAAAGGACATAATGCTTTTCTAGACCATCTGAGTTCAATTCTCAGGCTTCATGTCCAAAGGCTCACACACTCCTGTAACTCTCGGTCCAGAGACTCTGATGCTCTCATCTGGCCTTCACAGGCTTGCACATGTGACATATACTTACGCAGAAAAACATACATGTACAAACAGGCATAAATTTAAAAATATTAACATAACATGCAATTCATGTAAGACTTTTGAAAGAGTACTTACCTTGTTTTATTGATTTCAAAATGTAATATTTACAAATCTTATGAATAAGATTTAACTAGAAATTTCCAGTTATTATTTTATATAAAATATTTTATTTTTGTAGCCTCTAGTTTTCTTCCTTTTCTTCTATTTTTCAATGTAATTTTTATTGAAAATTTCTAAATTTCACATAGTACTCAACAGTCACACTCACTTCCCAATCCTCCCTAAAGTAAGAGAAATATAGATATTAAATACATGTTTTCTTACCCTATAAAACATTAAAATATGTTGTACTTCATAGACTAGGCCAATATTCAGCAATTTAGGTAAGTCTGTGAGCATGAGTTACTGTGATTGGCAGTGGGATTCATGTCACTGACCTGGCTTCGGTGTTCTTCTCAACCTCTATACACAGCAACCACAGAGTAGCAATGGCGGAGCATTGTATGCTCAATCAGAGAACAATACTCTCAGATGCTGTCATAAGATCTACCTCCTTCGAATTTCAATAACACATCTGTCTCTGCTACAAGATAACACAGAAACCATCCCCATGCATTTCTGGCTGTTTTTTTTTTAACTACTGCAAAATTTGATAGCTCATATAATATTTAACTGCATAGAAAATTATATTTATATCCAATCATTTCCACTTTCAGGCTACTACTGAGGATTCTTTGGTCAATTTCAAATGTAGCATATTTTAATAATTTTAATTTTTTTAAAATCTTCTGGGAACTCTTTTCAATTTGTAAAGCCCATTTCAGATATCTCTCCTGTATGTTTAACTTTTTCACTTATAGAAATATTGATTATCTGATAAACTATCAAGTGTTTCTAAGTGACCACTAATAAGAATATTGACTAGATTTTTATCCATGGTCTATTCATTAATAATCTTGTGTGGGTACAAGAACAATAATATTTATAATTTGATACTATGCCTATAAGATCTGTGTGGAATTCAAAAGCAAAGGCTGAATGGCAGATAGGGAAATCATTCTGCTCCACAGTGCTTGCCTAGCAAGGTATCTAATACAGGTAAGCTGTCTCCTTCAGGGTGCTCTTGATTGCCACTTCCTTTGCAATTACATATGCAGCAAAATATTCATTGCTAACATTAGAGTCACACTAAATGATGGATTTATTCATATAGTCACCCATTTTTTTATTCTGTATGATTGAATATCTGTGCCATCGACCTAAAATATATCTAGTTTACTTTAGGGTTAAGCAAAACACCCTGCCATGCACAGAGAATGAGCAAGTGAGATATACAATCAGAAAGGACATGGTCTGGCCTTTTTCATATTTTACCTTCACTCCTAAAGCTGTCTGCATTGCTGATTTGTTCTGATATGATGTGATAGTGCCAGTTGTTTCATTATGATGAAACCACATCTGAAAAACAAATGTAGTCTCCACTACCTGTTTATATATCAAATAATTTGAATATTGCATATATAATTTGTAGAACATTGAATATTCATTACTAAAGATACTTAACAGACAGTGATTTTCATTTATGCATTAAAACTATATACCTGATTGCAACAAATTCAACGTGTAGAATGTCTTTTATAGGCAAATTCTTAATTATCAGAATTACAAGCTAAACGATCCTCTGAAAATACCATGTACTTCTCACAAGTTATCTTATACCTAAAATAGATATTGAAAGACTAGTTGATGTTCTTCTATCTATTCTTTCAGTAAATTATGTTTTGCCTCTATAGAAATTAAAACTTACTGTATTAAGATGAGTCAGTAAAAGACTTAGGTTCCTGCTCACTATCTCTCTGCCTGTCAGAGGTATGTAGATCTGTAGCTATCCAAAATAACACTTGGAACTACAAAGAAATTTCGTACAGTTCCCTTGGAGAAGGTTGTCTGGAAGAGTCTAAGAATGCCAACAACAACATTAAAAACTATGAGATTAATGTGCTTCCTCTTCACTGAAGTGAATACAAACAGCTCTCCTAAAGCATTGAAATGCAGGGGAGTCTGCAATTCTTGCATGACCTGAACAAAACATGTTTCTTAGTATTGAAAAGTGTTGCTGTATATTCTCACACCTGGTCTCTCAGAAACTTTGCTTCCTAGTGTTGAAATAGGAGCGGCAGGGCTGCGTCCCCGGCACCCGGCCGCCCACATGGCTAGCTTATGCCCGAAATAATTACACGGAAACTGTATTCTTTCAAACACTGCCTGGCCCGGCTAGGTCCAGTTTCTTAT
>NW_026070371.1:0-3875 GCF_014885135.2 Alexandromys fortis
AGGAATGTATAGAGAAATCCTGTCTCAAAAAACCACATACACACACACAAACTGTGAACTCATAGTAGAGGTGGGCAAACCATGGCCTGCACAGCAAACCTAGGCCACTGGTTTTTTTTATTTGTTTGTTTGTTCTTTATTTTCCTTTTACCTTTTTGAGATACTTGTAACATGTTTTTGCTATTTTAGAAAATGTATCAGAATATATAGCCCAGATTGGTTGAACTTGCTTTGTAGCTCTGGTTGGCTTTAAATTCATGACAGTCCTCCTGACTCAGCCTTCTGAATGCTAGGATTATAGACATGTACTTCTGTTGTGGGAATTCATTCCACCAATAGCTTTGGGGTATAGTGGCCCTAAGAAGTGGCCCTGTGTGCTCTGTGAGGACTGATCAGCTCGAGGGGAAAGGCGCTTGCTCTCTTGCTCTGGCTTGCGCCTGGTGTGGTTGGAGACCAAGTCATGCCACTTCTCCAACTTATTTTGTATTTGTTGAGTTTGTTCTTTTCATTGTACCCCTTAATAAATTGGTTTTTATCCCTTTGTGAGTTCATGCTTTATATTTCCATAGCCAGTTTTCCACTGCTATTTTGTAAATAAATTTTAATTGGACTGGAGATATTGCTCAGTGGTATGATACTTGCCTAACATGTGAAAGAACCTGGATTTCTACCACCACAAAAAAGAGAAAACCCAGTATTTGCCTATATATAATCTGAATACTTGGGAGGTAGAGGCAAAAGGACCAAGTTCATGTCAGTCTTGAACACATATGGTGAGCTTGACTACAGCCCAGATACCATGAGATTTGGTCTCAAAAAACACAACAACAAAGTTAGTATTATTAGATAGAACACAGCCATGTCTGTGATCTATATAGCTTTTATAGTTTATGACAAAACTGAGTACGTAGGACATAAACTCTACAATGCACTCTCTGGACTTTTACAGTTAGATTATGTCTGCCACAAACATTAGTGTTTCTGTACGGAGATGTATGTAGTTCAATAGTAAAGTGTGAGCTTATCATGCACAAGGCCTCTGATTTCACATTGAAAAGCAGAGTTCAATGAAATGACTCAGTGGGTAAAGGGGCTTGCCACTATACCCAACAACCTGAACTTAGCCTAGGTCAGAGAATGACTTCCACAAGTTGTCCTCTGACTTCCACATGCATACATATCCACATACAAAATAAATGGTTAATTTAAAATTGTAAAAAACAAAAGCGTAATATTTATAGCATTTAAAATATCCAGCTATTTTAGATAACTTCTAGGGAAAAAAGATACTCATTAAGCAATAAACTTACGATTTTGACTGGTGCCCATTTGATGTTTTAGCAGAAGCATTGTATCTTTCTAAAACAAAAAGATATAGAAGTGAGCAATTGAAATTGGTTATTTAGATTATAAAATGTCTATATAAAATGTCTATTTTTCAAAAATATAAATCAAAATAAATACATTGCACACAGTGGTCAGAAGACACAGGCATTCTCATAAGCAATGATCTTGCACAGTCATTTTAGAAGGCAATGCATTCACATTACCTTATCAATACCGTAACTATCCTGCTACTGATCTATTCAAAGAAAGGAATCTACCCAGTATCTGGAGGAATGCTCACAGACACATACAGACATGATATTAATAATAATATGGCTTTATTTATATTTTCTGGAGATAGGATCTCACTACACAGCCCAGGTTGGCCCAAATTCACAATGCAGAGCCTGCACTGGCCTTGAACTTGCAATCTCTCTGTCTCAGCTGTCCCAAAGTCAGAATTATAAGTGAGTATCACCACATCCAGTATTATAAAAGCACAGCTTTAACAATAAAAGCTGGGAAACAAAACACATGCCCATCAGCAGAAGGCTAATTAAATAACTTTAATTATTTCATGTAACATGGTTTTAATATTGTAAAAGAATAAACTAGAATACATACTGAAAAAATTGAAAATAAATCAGGTATTGGGGAAAGATGGTAAAAAAAAATTGTGGGAGCCAGGCAGTGGTGGCGCATGCCTTTAATCCCAGCACTCGGGAGGCAGAGGTAGGCGGATCTCTGTGAGTTCGAGGCCAGCCTGGTCTACAAGAGCTAGTTCCAGGACAGGAACCAAAAGCTACAGAGAAACCCTGTCTCGAAAATCCAAAAAAGAAAAAAAAAAAATTGTGGGAATGGCCAACTAATGACTGGCACAGCTGTTATACCCTGGGAGGTAGCTCATAGGCCTGAGGGCCAGGACCACCCCCCTCCAAAAATAAGAATAAATAAATCCAGTGAAAAATATAAAGTAATAAAAAAAAAAACAGATGAAGTTTATGATCCTATCTGCCATAATTAAACACTGGAGAAGTAAATGAAGGTAAAGCAAAAATAATGAAACAATATTCTTAAGAGAAAACTAAAAAGTTTTGGTTTATAGCTAGCTATTTTGAGCATATCATGTCAAAGTGGGGTGCAGTAATGAATGCCTTTAATCCTAGCACTCCAGGGACAGAGGCAGAAGGGTCTCTGAGAACAGTCAGGGCTACACAGTGAAACCCTGCTTCAAAAACCACTGTCAAGGCCAGGCAGTGGTGGTTTTACGCCTTTAATCCCTGCACTCGGGAGGCGGATCTGTGAGTTCGAGGCCAGACTGGTCTACAAGAGCTAGTTCCAGGACAGGCACCAAATCTACAGAGAAACCTTGTCTCCAAAAAAAACCAAAAAATAAATTAATAGATAGATATAGTTGTAAGGTAGAACTAAATAGACATACAGATGCTATGTCGGGCTGCTAAAAGTTGTCTCATGATCTCTGCATGTCTACTGTGGCATTCCCATACCTCTTACACATATGATAAATATGTAAACATAGAAGATTTTTTTCCAAGACAAGGTTTCTCTGTGAAACAGCTCTGGTTGTCTTGGAACTTGCTCTATAGACAAAGAGATAAATTCTTGTCTTATCCTTGCATTTAAACATCTCCCTCTCTCTCTCTCTCTCTCTCTCTCTCTCTCTCTCTCACACACACACACACACACACACACACACACACAACAAACACACACACAACCAACTAGTAAAGGTAAAAAATCTTATTTTTATTTTTCAGAATACTCTTACACCAGCATAAATCTATCTAATAAACTGTTGTTCAGAGTACAACAACACCCAAACACCTGCAGTGGCCCTGACCTCATCACTATCAGTGAGCACATCTCTTGGTTATGCACATTCTCTGCAGTCATCTTCCACAAGAGCTCTGAGAAATGAAGAATGAAGGTGAGTGTGAGGCTGCAGAGGATACCAGGCTTTCTGTCCAGATCAGAAGACTCAGGAAGAATGAATAGGAAATGCATAAGGAGCCTGCAGTATTACTAACATGATCATACCTACCTACAGTTTTATCACCACAAAACCAGCACCATGAAGGAAGTGGAAAGAATGGCCCTTGAAATTGTGAGGTGACCAGCAAACTGATTTTATGAAATTTCAACTATTAGTTTAAATAAGTTTATTTATTTTATTTTATTTTAAGACAGGGTCACTCTCTACATAGGCCTGGCTAGCCTGGAATTCATTATGTAGACCAGGCTGGCCTTAAATTCACAGAGATTCACCTGCCTCTGCCTCCTAAGTACAGGTAGGGACTAAAGGTTTGCAACACCATGTTCAGCTTATTTTGATTTTTAAATGACCTATATAGTTCTTGAGTTTTCTTAAGACTCAGTTCAGCTTTCTTTCTCTCTCTCTCTCTCTCTCTCTCTTTTTTTTTTTTTTTTTTTTTTTTTTTCGAGACAGGGTTTCTCTGTAGCTCTGGAGCCTGTCCTGGAACTAGCTCTGTAGACCAGACTGGCCTCAAACTCACAGAGATTCACCTGCC
>NW_026070372.1:0-1704 GCF_014885135.2 Alexandromys fortis
AAAATAGCTTACTGTATTTCTTCTTCTTCTTCTTCTTCTTCTTCTTCTTCTTCTTCTTCTTCTTCTTCTTCTTCTTCTTCTTCTTCTTCTTCTTCCTCTTCTTCTTCTTCTTCTTCTTCCTCTCCTTCTTCTTCTCCTTCTCCTTGAGACAGGGTTTCTCTTTAGCTTTGGAGCCTGTTCTGGAACTTGTTCTTGTAGACCAGACTTGGCCTTGAACTCATGGAGATCTGCCTGTCTCTGCCTCCCAAATGCTGGGATTAAAGGTGTACACCACTACTGCCTGACCCACTACTGCCTGACTTGTATTTTTCTTAAGGTGGCTTACAGCAGTACATTTCTGGGCTATGAATATAGACACCCAGTTGGCAGAGTGTTTGCTTAGTATTCATGAAACCCTATATTGGATCACCAACATTGCACAAGCCAGGCGTGGTGGGACGTAACTGTAATATAGAGGCAGGAGGATCAGAAACCTAACACCACCTTTGGCTATGCAGAGAATTCCAGGCTAGCTTCAGCTACACGAGGCCCTGTCTTAATAAATAAATAAGAAGTTCTAAGTTTCTAGCTAAAAACAGGGAGTTCCCTCAGGTTAACCTTCAATACCATCCTTGCTTGAGAAATGGCTGGGTGCACTCAGTCCTAGAAAGAGAAGCAATGGAACAGTCTAGATCATCTTCGTGCCAACTGTGGGGGCTCTGAGGTGACTATGGTATTTTCTCTTTCTAGCATCTGGGCCTTAAAGGTGAAAGGGAAGAGGAAAGGCACCTGTGCTGTGGGAACACGTGCAGAAGCCCGGAGGCAGGAGCCAAGGTAGGGACCAGAGAGGAACTAATCCACTGGGGGGCAGGTGTGGGTCAGGGAGTGAGGCCCCAGTGCAGCTTGTGGTGGAGAGGGAGGGGCTAACACTTCTCTACTTCCCAGAGAAAAACAAAATTTTCGAACCTGTCAGCTATGCGATGGAGCTGTCAAGAGCACACGAAACAACGGCGCACCTGGGAAACGGAAGTCACGGTTCTGTTTGTTCTGTGACAGTGTGAAAACTCACAACCTTTTCATCGGGAAGGGTAACAAGAACACAGGCACCAGAAGCGTTTCTGTTCAACTCCGAGGCGGAGGATGTTACTTCAAGCCTGCCCCAAGCCTGCCCTCCCGTCTCCATCCATTTGTGCGTGTCAACAGCTTTGTGGAGATGGGCTGACTCTCATCTAGCTCAGCTTGCCCCATCTGTCAGCTTTTTCCTTGAAAGTCTTCAGCTTCCTTACACTCTCTGTCCTTTGTCACTTCTTTGTTTCCTGTGGCCACAGTCTCTTCCCTATGTCCAAGATTGCAGAAATGACCGCCACCCTGGGTTGGACGAGCAATGCAGGCTCAGCACCACGGACAGCGACACACGCACCGCCTCCCTGGGTCAGCGGAAGAGGGCTTTAAAAACTCACCCTGGAAACTCACCAATGCCAACTGGCCTGGGTCTGAAAAAGCCCGGGTTAAAACCGGTCTCGCTGAACATAGTGGACAATGAGGACTACAGAGACCTCAAGAACAATGGCAATGGGTTTTTGATCCTACTGTACCTATTAGTTTCGTGGGAGCCTAGGCAGTTTCGTGGAGGCTCACCTTACTAGACCTGGATGGAGGTGGGTGGCCCTTGGACTTCCCACAGGGCAGGGAGCCCTGATTGCTCTTTGGGCTGACGAGGGAGGG
>NW_026070372.1:1746-3902 GCF_014885135.2 Alexandromys fortis
GGTGGGGAAGAGACAGAAATCTTTAATAAATAAATAAATAAATAAATAAATAAATAAATAAATAAATAAAAACCCTCACCCTGGAGCCGGGCGATGGTGGCGCACGCCTTTAATCCCAGCACTCAGGAGGCAGAGGCAGGTGGATCTCTGTGAGTTCGAGGCCAGCCTGGTCTACAAGAGCTAGTTCTAGGACAGGCACCAAAAACTACAGAGAAACCCTGTCTCGAAAAAATACAAAACAAAACAAAACAAAACAAAACAAAAAAACCTCACCCTGGAAATCAGGGTGCAGGGAACTAAACCTGGGTCTGATAATTCCGGGGAAGCTACTTGGGAGCACAAGCATGGCACTTGCAGTGTAATTGTCTGTTTTCGAGACTTCTTCTCGCGGATCAGTTCCAGTTGATACCTGTTCCTGCTTGTGCAGCCTCCACCTGCCTGCTCTTGGAGACACAGCCCTTGTTCCTTCTACAGAGAGATTCTGGTCTGGCATCCTTGGAGACTTTGACCTGGAGCATCTACTTCATGCTGAATGACCTTGGGCAAGCATTGCATCCTCCCGCCCAACCTTATGGCTTTAGAAAGAGGCAGTTTGCACTGTTTATTTCTGAGTGTGAAGCCAAACCCCATGGTCAGCTTCTATCAGCTGATATCCTGGAGAGGAGAGCTGTGGATGAGGGTTGATGTGGTCAGTGGCCTCAGGAGGCAGGGACTCTGTGAGCGCGTGCGTGTGCGTATGTGTTTGCGTGCGTATGTGTGCATGTGTGTGTGTGTGTGTGTGTGTGTGTGTGTGTGTGTGTGCTGGAGAGAGGGGGCGAGGGCAGGGGAGAACACAAGGAACTGCTGGACCAGAACAGAAGAACCCCTCAGCCTGTATATTTAGCTTGTGGAGGTATATAAACAGAAAACTGGAGCCGGCTCAGCGCTCCCCCCAAGTGTGAGTCATCCCTGCTCTGCAGCTAAAGTTAGGCTCCAATCACAGCGCCCTCCGGCTCCCTCCTCTTCTTCCTCCCGGCTGCCTCCTATCGCCTTATCTTTCCCTCTCTCCTCTCCCATCCTTCTTTCATAGCCTCCCCTCTCTGATCTGCTGAACTCACTTGCCCCCCCCCCCCCACCAGTCAAGCCCCTAACCGTCCCCACCCTTTCCCTGATTTTCCCCATCACCCTTCTCTCTGCCTCCCTTTCCCTCTGTCTCTCACTGTGGACAACTCTCCCTTCGTGAGCGCAGTTGGGGAAGGGTACATTTGCACTTGGGTCTGTGTGAGCGTGAACTTAATAATAACACACATGGGTCTGTGTGTACTCGAGAGGCAAGCGAACGTGTCTGTGTGAATTTGTGTCTTGCCAAGAGTGCATTTAATAGGAATGTATCAGTTTGGGTCTACGTTTGACGGTGTGTGTGAATCTGTGTTGGTATCTGTGTGTGTGTGTGTGTGTGTGTGTGTGTGTGTGTGTGTGCACGCACAGACAGGAGATTGTTGGTATCTGTGTATCTTCTCCTTTGGGAAGGATGGCCCTGTGTTCCAGAAGTGAGTGTTCTGGGTCAAGCACTGGACAAGCTCCAAGTTTTCCCTGAAGGGTCAGGGCACAGGGGAACCCCATGGGCTTCTATGATCTGTAGGCCCTAGGTCATATGGGTCTAGGCAGGCAGGGGAGAGTGGGGTGGTTGTGCCCTTGGCTTATGGAACTTGCTTTCATACCTCACATTCCCTGCTGAGTGAACTTGGCCCAGTGTTTTGTTTTTGCTTTTCATTGCTTTCTGGCTGTCAGGGGTATGTGATAGTTCACCTCCCAGCCCGGGTGTGGGTGGGTAGCTGGGTGGCAGTGAGGACACACTGGCCACCTGGAGCGCGTGCGGCTTCTGCTTCAGTGTGGGGTGGTCCATGCTGATTCCCTGCTGCTTGCGTATAATTGACACTGACTTCCAAACAGAGTCAGCAGCCAGGCTCCCTTCCTAAGCCAAGGATGAGGATGGTCACTTGAGCCGGCAAAGCACATCCTGCAAACTGTTCTGCAGGAAGCCACCTAGATCACCCCGAGGGTGTGCGTGGCCTCCTCCAGTCACTGCTTTTCTGTCCCCTCCTGTCAGTCTCTGTGTGCCTCTGTGATTCCTAGAAAGGTATGTGTGCGCGTGCGTGTGTGTGTGTGTGTGTGTG
>NW_026070373.1:0-3801 GCF_014885135.2 Alexandromys fortis
TTGCTCATGTTCTCCCTCCTTCTGATCCTCATTTGGACCTTGGGAGCTCAGTCCAGTGCTCCAATGTGGGTCTCTGTCTCTATCTTCATCCATCGCCAGATGAAGGTTCTATGGTGATATGCAAGACATTCATCAGTATGGCTATAGGATAGGGTCATTTCAGGTTCCCTCTTCTCAGCTGCCCAAGGAACTAAATTGGGACATCTCCCTGGACACCTGTTCTTAAGGACATTAGATGTGTTATGTAGAAGAAGCCCATGGCTTAGAGGCACAGGCTTGGGGAAATCCAGTGACTCGTGGTCATTAGTTCTTCTACTGTTGCTTTAGTCTGAAGTTACCAGCAGATAAGTTGCTTGATGAACCAGAGCTCTCGCTCCCACAGAGACCTTAGTTCTTGCAAAAGGTGCATCATTTCTGTCGCTTCCTTAACGTGACTGTTGAACCTTCGAAAGGAGCCAGGAATTCAAAGGATAGATGCCTTGTTTTCTACATCTTTGGGTGAAACCCAATGTGTCCTACAGAGCAAGCTCTCGTTTTTCATAACCAGACAAAGAAGTTGATAGGATCCTTTTGGTCATCCACAGCAGAAGTGGGCTGACTGGAGAAGGTCCACGCTGCTTATTTATGTGTATGGTTTAATGCTAAAAGGTGCCATTAACGGGGAAGACCACGTCTAGTGCTAAAGCAGTTAAAATCTGAAACATCCCTAATGACTGCTTTTAAGTCATTGCTATTTCTTCTAAAAACAAACTAACCCTGCCCTAAGTGCAGGGCACTCGGATTACAAACGACAGCAGGCATCTGGGTTTCTCATCACGTTGCTCCTGCCAAGGATGATTTAACCATTCAGTGTGTCAGACTGACCTTGAGCTTGGGGGCGGGGAGCTCAGAGAAGCCTAATTGCCTGAGCATCATTTTCTCAAATTCTAAAATGTAGTGAGGAGGGGAAACCACCGAGTTGACTTCTTAACTGCTCAGTTAAGGTCTGTACCGTACATCACCACGCCATCCCAGCTGTCTGTGCTAGGAGCCTTTAGGACTTTCACATATTAAATCAAAGAAAGACCTTTAAGGAAAGCTTTAGCGAATACGGGGAGGGAAAGAGAGATGCATGTGTATGACCCTCGGAGCTGGCATAATTAAACATGGCGGTTGTTTAATTGGAGGCATCTGCTGGTGTATGTGTTTTTACTGTTCTGAGAAATGTGAGGCTCAAGTGTGGTGGGCCTGTGTAACAGGGAATGAAATACTGTCCAAGCTGCAGGATGACAATCCAGAATACATGGAGAAATACAGCCCTGCACCCTCTGGGTATAAGGACCAATAATTAACTTTATGCTCTTAGAGGGGTGGTTGCAATCAGAGTGAAAACAAACCAGAAGTGTTAGGCATCAAAGCTCTCGTTAAGCCGCTTCCCGAAATGCGGAATGCAGTATGTGTTCTGGCATGGCTAGAAGGTTATTCAAACACCCTAGGAATGGCCTGATCTTTATACGTGGACCTATTCATGGTGGTGAGTCTTGTTAAGCGAAGATCTTCCACAAAGCAGCAGAGGGTGGCTTCTGAGGAGACAATGAGTAGTGAGTGAAATCTGTCTGCTTGTGCATGAGGACCTGCATAAGATCCTCGGTGCACAGTCCACTCCCCACCACGCTGGCTTACATGGAAGTGGTTCCACATCTAGAGGTGTCATTTACTGAGAGGAGCTGTGTACCCACTTTTCAGATCTAGTGTGTTGGATTACATAGAATTTACCACTTTTTTTTGAGCTTCCCATAAACACACTGGAATACCAAGGCAATATCTGAGACATTTCCATAAATTGCTCATGATATGATAGTATTGTGTCATGAGCATCTACTATATAAGCACATCAGGTCACAAGTAAGGTTTATTTGTTAGCAAACTGAATGCTGTACCTACTCAAATCATATGAGGAAGACTTTAATCCCCTTTGTTAACTGGGACTGAAAAGAGAATTCATACTGCTCAAGGTCATACAAGCAAGAGCTAGCTGTGGTGATCTATCCCTTTGGTTGTAGCTCTTGGAGTCAAGAGTTCAAGGTCACTCTCAGCCATCCAGTGAGTTCAAGACTAGCCTGGGACTGCATGCAACCTTGTTCCAAAAATTAAGCAAACAAGTAAATAAACAAAAGCAAAACAAAATGAAACAAAACAAATTGAATCTTGCAACTAATATTTGGTGTGTGGAAACTTAAAAACTCAGTCTTGTGTCTGTCAACACTGTTCCAATCACCCTGATAGTACACAGTATATATTGGTTATTTTTTTTTATGCCCTGTAGTTTGTTAATTTGAATCTGAGAGCACCTAGAAGCAGTTGCAGAGATTTGGTTTTCTAACAGGAGTGAATTAGGAAGAATGGCTTCAGTCTAGAACTATTTAGAAGCTGCTCTTTGAAACTCACTCCAGAAAGTGCCAGGAAATTTGACGACCATTTCTTGGTGAGTTGCTTGCTAGGAATATGGCTTAAGAATGCAGTTGAAAGCCAGATGGTAATGGGGAAGCCTTTAATCCTAGCACTTGAGAAGCAGAGGTGGGTCTCTATGAGTTCGAGGCCAGTCTGGTCTACAAAGCAAGTTCCAGGATAGCCTGGACTGTTACATAGAGAAACCTTGTCTCATAAAAAAACAAACAAACAAATAAACAAAAAACGAGTCCAGTTCAAAAGAGTCAGTACAGTGTGCCATATTTATCGGGGGGAATTACTGCCCTGAAGTTCAAATGTGACTTTAGGTGACCTTCAAGCAACAGCCTAAAAATTGGTTAGCTTTACCATTTTTGGATGATTCAAAAGACCTAATACCTAGATGAGATATTGAGTGTTCTGGACTCACAGTCCTTGAGCATGTCAGTTTGGGTCTTTTGTGTGTATTCTTCTTAATATACATGTCTCAACACCTCTGTGTTTACTTTGGTGTCAAAGACTTTGCAATGTGTTGTTTATACACTAAACTGCTTCTTTGGATTCTTTCCTCGTAGCTGAAGGGCAAAGTTGTGTCTGAGCACAGCAGTCAGAAGCATAGAGTTGATGTCTGGCACCGTGGTCATCTGCCTTCTCTACCCCACCATTCTTGACCAACTTTACACTTGTTTGAATTATTACCACCTGGTGTTGTGACATCTGGCTCTCCCTCTCCACAGGGAAAGAGTTTGGTGAGACCATTCAGACCAAAGATTCAAATTGCACATTTACTTTTGAAAGAGAATCTCTAAGAGAGGCTTCTGACTTGTCTGGGGCAGAAATGTCATTGTAGGGGGATGAAAAACTGTGAGTATCTGTGTATGTGGATGTGTGCCTCTATGTGCGTGTGTGTGTGTGTAGATGTGTGTGCTTGTCTGCATGTATGTGTGTGGAGGTGTGTGAGAGAGTCTGTTTCTCTGTCTCTCTTTGTCTCTGTCTGTCTGTCTGTCTGTCTGTCTGTCTGTCTCTCTCTTATCTCTATGTGCATACAGTTCCCCCTTTGGAAACTATATGTTGATACTCAGTGCCAAGCCCAGGTATTTAAACTAGTTAGACCAACTCTGAATGCTTCATCTTCTTGGCAATAGAATTTGTGGCCTGGTTCTCTGAACCCAAAGTCCTTGGAACCAGTATAGAGACAGAAAGGAACTACCTGTTTTTATTGCTGGAATCTGAAGCACGATTAATAAAAACTCAAAGACAGATAATGCGATTCAACCTGAAGACCAGAAAAGCAAAGTGGCCAGCCACTGGCTCTTACCTCAGCGTCAGTCCAAAATGGTGATCCTGCCTCCAGGAATGTCAGAATGAGACTGA